>NC_081571.1:77936106-78101072 GCF_022355385.1 Mustela nigripes | reverse complement strand
GGAGGGAGACAAACCATAAGAGACTCTTAATCTCACAAAACAGAGGGTTGCTGGGGGGAGGGGGGGAGGGAGAGGGTGGTTGGGTGATGGACATTGGGGAGGGTATGTGCTATGGTGAGTGCTGTGAAGTGTGTAAACCTGGCGATTCACAGACCTGTACCCCTGAAGCTAATAATACATTGTACGTTAATTTTAAAAATCTTAAAAATATAAATAAATATTTAAAAAGTTTAGCTAAGAAACTGGAGGTCATAATTTTAATAATTTTTAATGTTCCCTTAATATACTAGAAATGAATACATCAGATGTATTCTTTTTATGACTGAGGCAGAATGATGGATTGAAAGGGTATGGTCTTTACAGTCTCCTGGGTTTGAATCTTGGATTCACCACAGGAACACTGTGAGTCTAGGTTAGTTATTTACCATCCCTGAATCTCATTTTATAAATCCTTAAATTAGCGATGAAACCTAGATATCCCATGAACTGCTTTATCTTTTGAAATTAAAAACATTGATTGGGAGGGAGACAAACCATAAGTGACTCTTAATTTCACAAAACAAACTGAGGGTTGCTGGGGGGAGGGGGTTTGGGAGAAGGGGATGGGGTTATGGACATTGGGGAGGGTATGTGCTTTGGTGAGTGCTGTGAAGTGTGTAAACCTGGCGATTCACAGACCTGTACCCCTGGGGATAAAAATATATGTTTATAAAAAAATAAAAAATTTTAAAAAACCCAAAAAACAAAACAAAAAACATTGGTTCAATATTCCTCTCTTACGTCCTACACAAAGAGCAATATCAATCTCAAAATTTCTGTAAATACCTCTTATGGGTTGAATGTGTACCCATCCCCCCCCTTCAAAGTTGGCCCTAATGTCCAGTATCTAAATATGTGACCATAGATAGAGAAAGGATCCTTAAACAGATAATGAAATTAGAATAAAGTCATTTGGATTTGTCATAATCCAATATGATTGGTGTCCTTTTACCAGAGGAAGTGACACATGGACATAGAGGGAAGCTGGTGTGAAGGCATGAGAGAAGACAGCTATGGTCTAAGGAAAGAGGGGACAGACTGCCTCACTACCTGCAGAAGAAAGCAACCCTGCTAATATCTTGATCTTGGACTCCCAGTCTCCAGAACAGTAAGAAAGTAATCCCTAGTTGTTGAGACACCCAGACTGTGGTACTTTGTAAGGGGTAGCATAACCTAGGTAAGGAAGCATAGTGTCCCCAGGGATCCACATCCCATGGCTGCTTCCAGCTTCAGGGTCCAGGTTCCACTAAACTCTCTCACCTACATTCCCAAGAAAATGTTGTACAGGACTAGGTAAAGACAGGCTTGTTGTCAGTTTTCTTCTTCGTGCTAATCTACAAAAGGGACCAGTTCATATTTGTCAGTTTCTATAAAAAACACTCATGTAAGTGTGCCTGGGTGGCTCAGTAGGTGAAAGCCTCTGCTTTTGGCTCAGGTCATGATCCCAGGGTCCTGGGATCGAGTCCCGCATCGGGCTCTCTGCTCCGCGGGGAGCCTGCTTCCTCCTCTCTCTCTGCCTTCCTCTCTGCCTACTTGTGATCTCTGTCAAATAAATAAATAAAATCTTAAAAAAAAAAACCCAAAACTCATGTAGCATTTGAGGTGATTTCAGGAGTAACATGACAACAACACACACACACACACACACCAAAATTATTCATCCTACACTCTTTTATTGCAGGTCTTTAATGTAACACCTCTATGAATTCCTCACCCGTCACATTTCTTCACAAATTCCAGAGTCCTATTTACTGTTATTTGAATCCCACCCCTCCTTTCGCAAATCCCCCCCCCCCACAAATCTCTCAGATTTTTATTGTCCTAAGTTATTTCCCTTTAAAGTTTTCCAAGGAACAGCATTCCCTGAATTTTATTATGCAGAACAATTTGACATTCTATTTAGGCCTGACTTTACCTGACTACAGATTCATGGATTTCACCCCAAGCAGTCAGGAGTCCTGGATAGAACTGAGAAATATTAGCGTTCTCTTTTCTTCTTCCTTTCCCTGTCCTCATAAATAGAAAAGGGGGGGAATAAAAATTTATTCTCCCATTATACCATCACTTTTTATCTTTGAATAGTCATGTGTCTTTTCTCATTCCCAAATTCCTTGATGGGTCGAATGACTATCTCAGTGGCTAATAAAGTGCATATACATGTCCAATGAATAAAAGAAGTAATAAGTAGTTAATTGACTAACTAATACATACCTTGTCAGTATCTTTATAGTAAAGATACTTATCACCATTGAAGGATGAACAGGTTTTCAAGAAGGGAAACATTGTACATCCTGATCCCAATTATAGTGAAAAATATTGAAGAGCATGGATTTTCAAAACTACTGAGAAGTTAAGGGCATAAGGTGCATAGTGCTGATGGTTGTATTAAACTGCTCAGAGTTTTCATAACGAAATAATACAAACTAAGGGGTTTAGTCACCAGAAATTTACTTCTTATAATTCTGGAGGCTGGGAGTCCAAAAACAAGGCCCTGATTGGTTTCCTGGTGAGAATTCTTTGCTTGGTTTGTAGATGATCACCTCACTCTGTCCTCACAGGAAGAGAGAGAGCATTCTGGTGTCTCTTCATTCTCTAATAAGGGCACCAGCCTGTTGGATTAAGGCCTCACCTACCTGGCCTCATTTAACTTTTGTCACCTCTTACACCCTGTTTTCACAAAAAGTCACACTGATGGTTAGGGCTTCAACATGAATTTTAAGGGAACACAATTCAGTCCATAGTATTCCAACTCAACCCTTCTAACTTCATGGTTTTCTTAAATGAAAAAATACACCCAGTCCATCGCGACATCCCCAAAGTCTTTACTCATCCCAACATCAGCTCTACAGCTCCAAGTCTCAACTAAATGTCACCTAAATCATATATGGGTAAGACTTGAGGCACAAGTAGCTTTGAGGCAAAAGTCCTCCACAAGTATGAGCTTGTGAAACTCATGGTTTTTAAAACTCAAAAGTCTTAGAATCTTTGGCACTTTTAAAATGCAATGGGGGGGGGGGCAGGTACAGGACAGTCATTTCCATTCCAAAGGTAGAAATACGAAAGAAGGAAGAGGTGTCCAAACATAGCAAGGAAAGTATCACAAGGCCGATATGACAGGAAACTCATTTATATAAGTGTGACATGTGATAGTGTCGTTTAACTTACATTTAGTTTTATTGCAAAATAATTTGACTAAAAACTCAAATCTGTAAGTATTGAACTAAAGCTGTAGCTGAATGTAATAATGCCACAAATTCACAACATGAAAGGCAGCATTAAGGCCTGTTCAAACCCATCTAAATAGAGGCATTCTGCAATTAACACCAAGCAAGACCTGAGTCGGTGGGTCCTGTCATATTCCAGGCACATCCTGGATGGTAGGTCTCATCTGTGTCTTCTCTAATTTGTTCAGTTTCGTGTTTGGTGTGATCCTAAGACATAGCATGTCTGAAATTGCTGAGGCCAAGAATCAGCTTGTGAAGAGGTGATAATAAAAACCAGAAGACAGATATTTAAACAAGTACGTAATGTAAGAGACGAAAGCAGCAGATGAGGCAGGGGAAATACCAAGAATTTAAGGGGGAGCTGTGACAAGTTGAGCAGAAATAATCCAAGAAAGGGAAAACAAGTATATGTGAGCAGGAAGAGATTAGGGAGAGGTAGACAAAGGACAAGCAGGGCTCTAGGAGGGAAATGCTTGGTAATTCAACTTAATTCCATGAGATACCATGTCTCTGGATTAATGATTTCTCCTGCTGTGGTTCTAATACCAATTCATAATAATGTTAGCTTAAGAATGCTACCCGACACGTGAAAAATCCAACCCTGTCGTAGTCATCTTTTCTGTTTTCTTGGCATGTCTAAATAAAACTGTGGCTCTTCAACGTGTACGGCTTCTCTGTATTCTTCATTTCTGCAATACTACTGCATCCCAGCCTGATTTCTCAGGCCAGCTTGCCTGTGTTCTGTGACCTGGACCCGTCTGTTCAGTAGCAGCAGCCACCACCACAGATACAGCCAATATCCACAGCTTACCAATGCTTTCATCGTGTTAGACCTGGCAACTCTTTTTATGAGCAGACACATTTTCTTGAATTATTAAAAAACATATAAAACTTCTTATATGCACCAACATAAAATGCGTTCCTATAATGGCATTGCATGCTACACATAGTAGCATGAAGTAAGAATATACACTAAGGTCCAGTCTGCAATCAGTGAAGTATTTTGTTATAAAAACCATAACTATGTCATTCTAGATTCCCTGGCCCCTGGTGTTATATCCTATGTCTTGGCCCTTGACTTCTGGAGTCATTCCCAGTCCTCTCCACATTTCTAACTTGTTTCTCCCTGGAGAGAGTTCCTCACCCGAGACTGCTCTAACACTTGTTTCTAGTCCAAGTTTTTTATGTACTTCCTCCCACCCAACCTTCCCCTGCCCATAGGTTTCGGCTTTGGTTTCTGCTCCCCTTTTGGCGGACACCTCTATTAGGATCCTTAGAATATTTTATAATCATTACATATTTACTTGTCAGTTTTCTCATTTATAGTTGATCTCCAAGCATCTGCCAAAGAGGAAGCCTTGGCCAAAGTTTGCTGATTGAAGAAGTGATTAAAATAACCTAACAAATATGCAACTTAAAAATCATTTCATTCAGGTTTTTAATGACAAATGTTAGTGTTGCATAATTTCACAGATCGATGTGTCCCAGTGTATTTATATGAATGCTAACATTATTTAACATCCATTCTAAATCCATTTAAAGTTCAAAACATAAAAGGTATATCTATGGTAATGAAAACATAAAACACCAATAAACAAACACAATTAAACAACAATCAGTTTGTTGGACCTCACTGTAAAGAGCTAGTATTATTCAACACTACAAAAGGAATTTTAGTTTAAATCATCTTTTACATTATTTAAATCAATCTTTAATTAAAATAAATTTTTAAGCAAAATTTTACAGAGTCCCCATAAGCATGTTTTTTGTGCTCTGCCTTGTGGAGGGCCTTGAAGCTCTCAGTGAAAGCCAAGGGCTCCATCCAACACAATTTGGAAATAATCACCTATAATCCCTAAAGTTTACAGCTTGAATCAATAAAAATACATATGATTATAGACAAATGTTCAATTGTCAGTATATTGTACTACCTGATCTGTATTTCCAGTGTTTTATTTCACTGTTCCAAATAGTAAAGGGTGAGGGAGAAGTGAAGATAACAGGAGGAGGGGGACCCTAAGTTGGTTGCTCAAACACAGGTAGTTAACAAATCATTCTGAACACCCAAGAAATCAATCAGAAGTCAGAGAGAACAAAATCTGTAAGACCCCAAGTAGAAAAGCAAACACATTTTTAGAAGGTAGGAGGGGTGGAGTATGGAATTGGTGGAGATACAGCTGTGGGTACTATGGCAGCACGGTGGAGGGGAGCTCTGCTTACCAAGTTTGGTGAAGTATTATAAGCAGCACAGCACAAAATCTGAACTTTCAGAAGTCCACTGCCATGGGGGATGTGCTGGCTTAAAGATGCTATGGTGGCAAAATGGGTGGAACCCCAGGAGAAGCAGCATAGTCTGAGAACCCCCTGGGGTGCATGAAGACCAATGGTACCAACATGCTGCACCATTCCCAGCCATGAATGGGAAGCCAGCTGAGAGCAGTAGGTCTTGGTGCCAGCTTTCTTCTCTTTTTTGCCATAAACTGTGAACTGCTGTGTGTTGCGGGACTGCTTTCCTGGGACTGGCCAGCATTCAGCAAAAGAGCAGCATAATCCTCTCCTAGAGGAACAATGTGAGTCTGTGGCATGGAATGCCCTAAAATTTGGAGTTTTGAAATTCAGTTGCACACATGAGACTTAATGCAAACAAACAAACAAAAAAAACAAAAACAAAAACAAAACAAAACAAAAACAACAACAAAACCACCTCAGACACAGGCAGGGTGAATGCAGAGGGTTTGGATGGAAACCAGGGACACAAGAGGGGTAATTGATTGCTCTTATGTGTGGTGTCCTTAAAGAGTGGAGGGCACAGACTTTCACCTCCAGGTCTAGAGCAGGTTGCAACTATTTTCATCCTGCCAATTGGTACTGAAAGCCATGCGTGAGCCACAGTGGCACCTAGTGGAGGCTGGAACCCCTAATACCAATCCTGCCCCCTGTGCCTTGGAGAAGCATTTCCACTGGAACTACTCAGCTGGAAAATCAGTGCAGCAGGCCTCTCTCCCAGGAGACCAGCACAAACAAACAACTTGCTTACACTAAGTCTACTGATCCTAGAGTGCTGCAAAGCTTCAGACCTAGGCGAAATAGGATCTAACTTCTTTTTTATTTTCATTCTTAATTTTTTCATTTATTTTCTTCTTTCTTTCAATACCTTTATTCTTATTACTTTTAAAATTTTTATTTATATATGTTATATATAAATTTGCTTATCTTCTTTTTTTTTTTTTTTTTCTGGACAAAATGACAAGACAGAGAAATTCACCACAAAAGAAAGAATAGGAAGTAGAACTCCCAGTCAGGAATCTAATCAATACAGATATAAGTAAGATGTCTGAAATATCTGAAATAGAATTTAAGACAGTGATTATAAAGATATTAGTTGGATTTGGAAAAAAGTACAAAAGACACTAGAGATTCCTTTACTGCAGAGATGAAAGAACTAAAATCTAGTCCGGCTGAAATTAAAAAATGCTATAACCAACATGTGAATCCAAATGGATACCATAAAAACAAGGATGGAAAAATCAGAAGAGTGAATAAAGAAGATAAAAGTATAGAAAACAATGAAGAAAGAAAGGTAATGAACTAAAAGTCTAAAGACAATAGACTTAGGAAACTCAGCAACTTGTTAAAATGTAATAACATTTGTATTTTAGGAGTCCCAGAAAATGAAAAGAGAGTAAAGGGGGAAGAAGGCTTATTTGAACAAATTATAGCTGAAAACTTCCCTAATCTGGGGAAAGACAGACATCAAAATCCAAGAAGCATAGAGAACACCCATTAAATTCAACCAAAGCTAACCATTGCTAAGGCATATCATAGTCAAATTCACAAAATATACAGACAAGAAAAGAATCCTGAAAGCCAACAAAGGAAGAGAAGTCCTTAACCTACAAGGGAAGCCAGATTAGGTCTGCAGAAAATCTTCCCACAGAAATTTAGCAAGCCAGAAAAAAGTGGCAGAATATAATCAATGTGTTAAATGGGAAAAATATGCAGCCAAGGATTCTTTATCCTGCAAGGCTGTAATTCAGATTAGGAAAGATAGTTTCTCAAACAAAAACTAAAAGAGGCCATGACCAATAAACCAGTCCTGCAAGAAATATTAAGAGGGACTCTTTGAGTGGAGAAAAAAAGACCAAAAGCAACAAAGAAAGGACCACAGGATATCACCAGAAATACCAACTCTACGGGTAACACAATGGCACTAAATTCATATCTTTCAATGATCACTCTGAATGTAAATGAATTAAATGCTACAATTAAATGACATAGGGTGGTTCCAGAATGGGTGAAGAAGAAGGAGAAGAAGAAGAAGAAGAAGAAGAGGAAGAAGAAGAGGAGGAAGAAAAAGAAGAAGAAGAATGAGGAGGAGGAGAAGGAGAAGAAGGTCCATTTATGCTGCCTACAATACACTCATTTTGGACCTAAAGACACCTATAGGTTTAAAGTGAGGGGATGGAAAACCACCATAGTGCTAATGGATGGCAAAAGAAAGAGTAGCAAAACATGTATCAGACAAACTAGATTTTTAAGCAAAGACTATGAAAAAGAGATGAAAAGGGCATTATATCACAATGAAGGGGTCTATCCATTAAGAGCATCTAACAGTTGTAAATATTTATGCTCCCAATTTGGGAGCAGTCAAATATTTAAACTGATTAATAATAAACTTAAAGAAACTCACTGATAATAATAATACAATAATAGTAGCAGACTTTTTTTTTTTTAAGATTTTATTTATTTATTTGAGAGAGAGACAGTGAGAGAGAGCATGAGCAAGGAGAAGGTCAAAGAGAGAAGCAGACTCCGCATGGAGCTGGGAGCCCGATGCGGGACCCGATCCCAGGACTCCGGGATCATGACCTGAGCTGAAGGCAGTCATCCAACCAACTGAGCCACCCAGGCGTCCCTATAGTAGCAGACTTTAACACACCACTTATAGCAACAGGCAGATCAGCTAAGCAGAAAATAAACAAAGTAATAATATTTTTGAATAATCCACTGGAGCAGATGGACATAACAGATCTATTCAGAACATTTCCTCATAAAGCAACAGAATACACATTCTTTTCCAGTGCACATGGAACATTCTCCAGAATAGATCACAATACTGGGTCACAAATCAGCTCTCAATAAATACAAAAAGATTGAGAACATACCATGCCTTTCTCAGACCACAACAGTATGAAGCAAAGTCAACCACAAGAAAAAAAGTATGGAAAGAACTCCAATAATGGAGGTTAAAGAACACCGTACTAAAGAATGAATGGGTTCACCAGGAAAATAAAGTAGAAATAAAAACTGGAAGCAAATGAAAATGAAAGCATGACAGTCCAAAACCTTCAAGATGCAGCAAAGGGAGTCCCACAAGGGAAATATATTGTAATACAAGTCTACCTCAAGAAGCAAGCAAAATCTCAAATAGACAAACTAACCTTACTCTTAAAGGAGCTAGAAAAGGCATAGCAAATAAAACCCAAAGCCAGAAGAAGAAGGGAAATAATAATATCATCCTCAATGGGAAAAAACTGAGAGACTTTCCCCTAAGGTCAGAAACACAACAAGGACGTCTACTCGGGCCATGAGCTAGTTAACATAGGACTGAAAGTCTTAGTCTCAGCAACCAGACAACAAGAAGAAATAAAAGGCATCTAAATCGGCAAGGAACAAGTCAGACTTTCACTACTTGTAGATGACATGATACTCTATGTAGAAAACCCCAAAGACTCCACTGAAAAACTGCTAGAACTAATACATGAATTCAGCAAACTTGCAGGATATAAAATCAATGTGCATAGATATGTTGCGTTTCTTTACACCATTAATGAAGCAGCAAAAAAAAAGAAATCGAGGAATCAGTCCCATATGCAATTGCACCAAAACCAGTAAGGATACCTGGGAATAAACCTAACTACAGAGGTAAAAGGTCTGTACTCTGAAAACCATAGAACACTTATGAAAGGATTTGAAGAGGACATGGACATAGAAAAGCATTTTGCGCTCATGGATTAGAAGAACAAACATTGTTAAAATGTCTAGACTACCTAAAGTAACCCAGGCATTTAATGCAATCCATATCAAAATACTAGCAGCATTTTTCATAGAGCTAGAACAATCCTGAAGTTTGTATGGAACCACAAAAGACCCCAAATAGCCAAAGCAACCTGAAAAAAAAAAAAACAAAACAAAACAACAACAGCAACAAAAAACTGGAGGCATCATGATTCTAGATTTCAAGCCATATTACAAAGCTATACTCATCAATGCAGTATGGTAATGGCACAAAAGCAGACACAGGTCAGTAGAACAGAATGGACAACCCAGAAATAGTCCCACAACTGTATGGTGAACTCATCTTCAACAAAGCAGGAAAGAATATCCAATAGAAAAAAGACAGGTTCTTCAACAAAGAAAGAGTGTTGGGAAAACTGGAGAGCAACATGTAAAAGAATGAAATTGGGCCACTTTCTCACAAGATACACAAAAATAAATCAAACTGGATAAAAGACCAAAATGTAAGACAGGAAATCCTCAAAATTCTGAGAACATGGGCAGAAACCTCTTTGAAACTGGCCATAGCAACTTCTTAGCAGGCACATCATCGGGAGGCGAGGAAAACAAAAGCAAAAATGAACTATTGGGACTTGATCAAGATTAAAAGTTTCTGCACAGCAAATAAATAAATAAATAATAAGACTAAAATGCAACCTTCAGAATGGAAGAAGTTATTTACAAATGGCATATCTGATAAAGACTTAGTATCCAAAATCTATTTTTAAAAAAGACTCAAAAAAAAAAAAAAAAAACAAATAATCCAGTTCAGAAATGGGCAGAAGACATGAATAGACACTTTTACAAAGAAGACATCTGATGGATAACAGATACAGGAAAAGTTCCTCATCATCAGGGAAATACACATCAAAACCACTATATCACCTCATACCTGTCAGAATGGCTAAAATTAACAGCACAAGAAGCAATAGGTGTTGTCTCTCTGCCTGCCTCTGTGCCTACCTGTGATCTGTGTCTGTCAAATAAATAAAAAAAGTCTTAAAAAAAAAAAAGAAAGAAAGAAAGAGGAAAGAAACAATAGGTATTGGATCCAGAGAACGGGGAACCCTTCTGCACTCTTGGTGGGAATGCAACCAGTTTAGCCATTCTGATGAACAGTATGGATGTTCCTCAAAACATCAAAAATAGAACTACTCTATGATCCAGCAATTACCCTACTAAGTATTTACACAAAGGATACAAAAATACAGATCTGAAGGGGTACCTGGACCCAGATATTTACAGCAGCATTATCAGCAATAGCCAAACTATGGAGAGAGTCCAAATATCCATCAACTGATGAATAGCTAAAGAGTGGTGTATCTACACAATAGAACATTACTCAGACATCAAAAAAGAATAAAATCTTGCCATTTGCTAGAGCTTTTTATGCTAAGTGTAATAAGTCAGAGACAAATACCACATGATCCATCCACATGTGAAATTTAAGAAACAAAACAGATGAACATATGGAAAGGGAAAAAGAAAAAAAAAATAAGAGTGAAACAAACTATAAGAGACTTTTAATGATGAGAACAAACTGAGGGTTGATGGAAGGAAGTGTGGGGGGATGGGTCTGAGGAGGGCACTTACGATGATACAGCATTGGGTGTTGAGTCACTGAATTCTACTCCTGAAACCAATACTGCACTGCTTGTTAATTAACGAAAATTTAAACTAAAAAGTAGTAATGGGGATTTTTGTTATTAAAATAGTACTGGTAAGTATGTAAATTAAAGAACTAAAATGATGGTCTAGAATATGTCCTCAAAATTTCATCCCATACCTATGAAAAACACTTACCTAGACTGGACCTCAAAAATCATTAATAAATAAATACAAAAAAAAAAAAACTTTAAATCTTATAATGCGTTTCTATTGTATATCCAATCTAATTTTAGCCCTCATATGCAAAGCTAGTCTATAATGAGGTGTGTATATCAAAGTTGCCAGGTGCTTTCACTCATTTTTATAGCCATTTGCATTTTACTTTCATCATGTGAAACACAAAACAATATGTCTGTGAAAGAAAGTCAAATTTTGCGTGCACAGTCTCTTGTAACAAGCAGAACCATCCAACTTTGAAACTCATAGGTTTGGTGTTAGAAATTTACTAGAAGAAATGTGTTTGGAGCGTTACCAAATCAATAACTTTCAAAATGCATTTTGAAACATTTGTTAAAGTCATAGTATGTGCAGGTATGTACATCCTTAAAACACAAGAATGTTTTGTATTTACTGGA
Organism: Mustela nigripes; assembly: GCF_022355385.1. Lineage (NCBI taxonomy): Eukaryota > Metazoa > Chordata > Mammalia > Carnivora > Mustelidae > Mustela > Mustela nigripes. The sequence goes on along the minus strand of NC_081571.1, from coordinate 78,089,509 downwards.
TGGACATGGAGATCAAAGCCTTTGTCATAAACGCTCTTGGTAACACTCTGTTTAGAGCACTTCTTTGAGGGAGAGTTCTGGCTTTTCTTTCTTTCTTATTTTTTTTTTTAAGTCATAAAATCCCTTGCAAAAAACAATGACCTATATTAATAGCACATTTAGAACCTTAACCAGTGCTTCCTAACATTAAATTTTACATTTAAGGCTTTGATATAAACCATGTTTAAAATATTGAAACTATTGTCTTACTTTATGAATGCAGCCTGCCAACACTTATTGCACACCTACCCAGTGTAGAAAATTGCAGTAGGTACAAAGCCTGCCAGAATATTAAATTCGCAACTCATTTGACAGAACATTTTGGCAAGATCTTCGTTTTTCTTCCCAAATTGTAAACTTCAGTTAGTAAATATCTTCATGTTCATTATGCATTTCAAAATACATCAGTCTTGGTTGAGCTGGGAACTAAAGTTGGGTATCTACACATTCTTCTTTGACTACTGAGTGTTGTGAATAATAAAGTTCCAGGTAATAGTTGACTAAAAGTTCCACTATCAAATGTTTGACACAGAGAACAGGAGTCCCTGATACAACACAGTTACTTTAAAGTCCTTGGTAAGTCTTATTTTAGCCAACATATTCTGCTTAATTTCCCCCTAAAGATTTTAAACCATCAATGTTTCAAATTTGGAGCTAATTACAAAAATAAATACTGGTCACAGATCTATCCTCCAAACAATAGCTGCTCAATCACGAAGTCACTACAGATATAAAGAGTTTTCCTTCAAGTTCCTATGTGAATCTTAAATATACATAGCCACAAGACATTCTCTGGAAGTAAGATTAAGGGCATTTCTTATATTTTGCACACATGCATTCTGATTTATTTTCTTCACTATAGATAAAGGAAAGAAAGGAGGGGGAAGTCTTATGTAGCATCCTATCCCCTGCTCTGTCACCAGGAAGGGATTTAAGTACGTAGTGCTGTTAAGTGCTTCTTAACAGGAGCAGGGTTGGGAACCAGCAGGAATCCAGTAAGCAGAAATTAACAATTTGGGGGTGGAACAAAACGTTTTGTTTTGTTTAGCTCTTATTTAAGCAGAAACAGTTCTTGCTAGTAGGGCAAACAGGAGACCCAGGAAGCTAAGCAATGGAAAGGAGAGGTTTTGGTAAAGAGATTTCGTCCCAAACATGGAAGCTCAGACCATGTGCAACTAATGGCTTTTTGTCCAAAGGAAAATTTCAATCTTGTGTGGAATAGCTGGGAAGTGTTCATTGAATGGACATAATATTTATATAAATTATAGCACAGCCTTCCTGCATTTAATTGCATTTTTGGAGGAAAAGGGGAATCTAACAGAAGTCATAAGAAGTTGTTGAAATGTTCCACACTAGAGTGTGTGCCTTTGCTGAGAAACGAAAGTTATATTATGTGCTACCTTTTCATCTGTTGCATGTCTTTGCCAGCTGTGGAGGCATGTCAGATGCCATTATTCTGTAAATTTTACTCTTTCTCAATTGCTAACCTCTTGTTGACAGTAATCAGAACTTGACGGAGGGGCCCATGCAGGTGTTATCTGATAGTCAAGGCTAGCATGATATAGTATGTGACAGCTTTAGTATTAGATCCTGTAGGATGATACATCATCAAATAATAGTTCAGATAATTCTGAGTCTTTCAGCAGAAGTGTAATTGTTACTCATCTAATAATATTTCCAGATGGCACAGTGGGTGAGGTGTGGGCTAAAACTGGAGGAAGACGAGGCTAAAAAGTGAGACTAAAGCAAAATATGAAATAAGGAAACTTACCAAGGATGGAGAAGAAGCATAAAACTCTTTGTAAAACTAGGGTTGCATAAGATTGGCCATGGTGAAGAAGCGAGCAAAAGGAATATATTTAGTGCTGTTATGGAATAAGAATTTGACAAAAAGGAAGGATCACTTGAAATGCTCCTCCCATAAGATTTATTCTTAAAGAGGAACCATTACAGTAAAAGTCAGAGTTTTCTTTATTAATTTCAGTACAGGGCACCCAGTTTGTAGAAATGATTTTCTTTCAGACTGCATCTTGTATTAATATCTGAATATCGCAGTATACTATTCCAATGCTTTCTGCAAATTTTGGTTTATTAAAGTACAAAATTCAAGGCGTGTTGTCAAATTTCACATTTGTCATTAAGAAACATTTACTAACTGACATGGTCTCGCTACCAGAGCGCACCTTGATTTCTGTTTCTAGACCAACTTACTAGATCTCCCTGCAGACTGCACTCACTAGAATAGAGGACTTGGCCTTTTAAATTATTAGATCTCTCAGCAATTACAGTGGTTCCCTGATAACCGAGCATATGACACCTACAAGACACATCTTCCAAAACTTCAAGCAAATCTTTAATGAGCAAATATTCCAGAACTTGAATTTTTTAGTCCATGAAGGATTTTTTTTTTTTTCACGCTTAGGAGAATGAAAAAGTGAAGAAAAATGCTCTAAAAATTTTCCAATCTCCAGAAGCAATGCTTATATTAACATTCTCATAATTTACTTCTAAGTTTTATACTACATACCTAAAAAGTCTTTGTTTTTTAAGAAGCAGTAGAATTTTTATTGCATTATAGGTAGATAGATTCTATTTTCTGTTGTTTTGTCTTCCCAGCTAAATGAAACAGGACAGCTTATGGTCTGAGACCTCAGGTTTTGATACTTTCTCGTATTAAAAAAAAAAAAAATCCTCACCTTAGATATGTAAAATTAAGAATTATGGAGATTTAGTTTGATGGAGTATCTTCATGCAGATATTTTTGCCTGTAAAGTAAATCTCCACTATAACCTATTGAATGTATATAAATGTGCTATTTTTTGTTTCACTTGGAAAGGATAATGGGTTTACATGGAGATTTCAATGTGAAGATCAGATCACTTTCTATAGTTTTCATGCATCTTCTTGAGTATCATTTTTATTTAGAAATGAAGACAATTTCCACTTTCACAAACATGTGAGAAAAATTCACCTTCTTGAATAAGCTGCAAAGTGATTAAGTAGATTCACTCAAGTCTATTACAAAATAAGTAAAGCAGTCAGAAAGAGAAATTAGAATATCTCTTGTCTTATAGGCATTTCTATTATATCCAGCTTTAATTTGTATTAATATATTAATGTTTTTGTCTAATTTATGGCCATAAATAGAAAAATAGTTTTGGGGGTTTTTTGTTGACTTGATTGTAAACCAATATATTTTCTTGATAAAAATGCCTGTCCAAATATTATCTTTCAGCCATTTCAGTTATTCAAATCCATTATCTATCCATGTATCTATCACTGTACTTATGTAAGTAGGCTCCATGCCCAATGTGCAGCCCAGTGCAAGGCTTGAACTCACAACTCAGATCAAGACCTGAGCTGAGATCAAGAGTCAGACGTTTAGCCCACTGAACCACCCAGGTACCCCTGTTTGTTTGTATTTTTCAAGAGCCAGAAATTAGGGAACAGTAGGTTCACAGAGTCGGAAACAACCCACCCCATTCTTCCCGGAACTAGTGAGGTGCTTTCTCTAGCCTCACTGCTGTTGAATTACCAAGACGAGGATGATGTACTTAACATATTAGCCCAGTTTAAGATCTCCGAGTATAGAAAAGACAAACTGCAAAATTACCTTATACTATTTTTTTTAATTAAAACACTGTCAGAGCTTTTTCTTAAGTCTATACTCCTAGTTAATTTAGCCATAATGTGAATGGATACTAGGGGAAATTTTTAAGATACAAGATAAAATGAGGCAGTATTGAATAAACCTAATTTTTTCCAAAAGATTACACATTCTCTTTTGCATATACATGTGTTCTAAAACTGTATTCTTTTTTTTTTAAGATTTTATTTATTTATTTGACAGAGATCACAAGTAGGCAGAGAGGCAGGCAGAGAAAAAGAAGAAAGCAGGCTCCCCACTGAGCAGAGAGCCCAATGCGGGGCTCGATTCCAGGATCCCGGGATCATGACCCGAGCCAAAAGCAGAGGCTTTAACCCACTGAGCCACCCAGGCGCCCCACAATTATTTTTTGAAACACTTCTTTATTTAACATATGGTTATAGACATATAGATGTGTGTGTGTATATATATATATATTTTAGAGAGAGGCCGGATCTTAATCCAGTTAAGAATCAGTTGATTAGGGGCGCCTGGGTGGCTCAGTGGTTAAAGCCTCTGCCTTCGGCTCAGGTCATGATCTCAGGGTCCTGGGATCGAGTCCCACATCAGGCTCTCTGCTCAGCGGGGAGCCTGCCTCCTCCTCTCTCTCTCTCTCTCTGCCTGCCTCTCTGCCTACTTGTGATCTGTCTGTCAAATAAATAAAAATCTTTAAAAAAAAAAAAAAAAAGAAAAGAAAAAAAAGAATCAGTTGATAGGGGTGCCTGGGTGGCTCAGTGGGTTAAAGCCTCTGCCTTTGGCTCAGGTCATAATCCCAGAGGATCTGGGATCGAGCCCTCCATCAGGATCTCCTCAGCAGGGAGCCTGCTTCCTCCTCTCTCTCTGCCTGCCTCTCTGCCTACTTGTGATCTCTATCAAATAAATAAAATCTTAAAAAAAAAAAAAAAGAATCGATGATAAAATTTGATTTGAGAATACACAAATATCCACGGCAGTGTACTTAACGAAAACAAAATCCTTAACTTTTCAAAATAAGTAGAAAGGAAGTTTGGAAAGAAGGAAGGAAGAAGGAAAGGGGAAAAACTTTTGAGCACCATTAGTAGTAGAGTATTGCAGTCTAGGAGTTTTACGGTTGGATAAAATTAGTGCCTCTCTTTGGATATTTCAGAATTTCATGGCAGGTGTGAATACCTTCAGAACAGGGAGACTTTCTGCAAAGTACATTAACTCTAAATTACTAATAAAAAACAGATTGCACTAGGGGCAGAGTAAGTATGGGAATTGAAATTCCAAGACCGCACATTATTGCTCGCTTAGGGATACTGTGTTAGGTAACAGCAAAGAGAAAGGGAGCCATGGAAAGGCCAGTAGTCTTAACATCTAACACCAGAGCATGTTCTAAGTGTGAACCATAATATCCAGAGGGACTGGAACCTAGGTATCTGCTTGCTTGATCTAATCCCATAAGGTAAAAAGCTAATGACAGTTGACAGAAGCAAGTGATTTTTATGTCTGTATTTTTTTTTTTCCTAAATTGTCCACTGCTGTTCAGGTGTTCCATGTGAGGTAGACAAGGGCAGTTTTCATTAGTTGGCTCCATATGTTTGTATTCCTGCCCTGAAACAAAACAAAACAAATATGAAGGCTTTTCCCCTTTGTGCTATGTTACTTTTCCTACTACTTTCATTGTCTTGTGAACATACTGACGCAGAGGAAAAGCAACACAGTATTCTGGTCTGATGTATGTTAGGAAACTGTTAGGAAAATGGAAAAAACACTCATCTTAGAACTACCAACATCACCTCCAGCACTGACCTTCTGGTCCCCTCCCAAAGATCCTGGTTTAGAGCCATTCTTATGATACCATGCCTTCCGACTTTGTCACCACATCCACAAAAAATTCTTTGAATTGTGTAAAATAATGACATCTTCCTTAAACGTATCCTTTCTCTAATATGTTTAAAGCTTTTTTAAATTACAAAAACTTCTGTTGGTTTAGAATTACACCAAATTCATGAAACAGAAAGAAACACTGAAATGTGTAGAGGTCCCAAGTATAGCCAGTCAGCCTGCGAGAGAACCAACTTAAGACTCTCTGTGCATGAGGGTGAGTGAGAAAGGATGAGCCCCAGCAGGGACGTATGGAAAACCTGGGTCTGTACAGAGAGTGGAAATGAAAACAGGAAATAAAGAGTGTAATTGCTCCCAGAAAAGGGGGCTTTTAGCGTCTACATATTGACCAAAAAGGAGAGATGACATTAGTAAGAGGGAATGAAACTTGGGGGGATGACATGAGATCCATTCTAATAGAAGGTTGGCTCAGATTTCTGCTCTGGGATATGAAAATAAACAAAAAAACAAATTAACAAAAATCACTTTCTCCCAGTCTTCACAAAAGCATTATGGATAATATCTGTTTGATGGACACAACATAGTTTTGAGATAGGCATAATACAAAATCAATGCCTCCTGTGGGAAGCTCTCCACTCCTGGATAGTAAGTGTATTCACTGGATATGGTTTTCAACTTCCTCTCTACATCTCTGTTCATGGTATCATTCCTCAGAATAATGGTTCCCCAAGTTTGGGACAAAAAAAAAATGTATCTTTGTTAGTTGTTTTAACATTATGAAAACTTTCAGAAGTACTTTGAAACAAAAATTCTCCCTATCTCCATTATAAATATTTAAAGACAATTGTTATGCTAATCAGGAGTATTTTGAATATTTGTGAGCTATGTAACAAATGTTTTAATAACTAAATCCATGCGTGTTGTTGTTTATATTCAATGTAATAATATATTTCACACAGCCTTTCCCTGTGAGCATCAGGGTGGCAGAATTCCGGATACAATTTTGGATATATTGTTTCTGTAAACATCACCCGTGAGATTGAGTTTGCCATTATTTCATAACCATAGGTACTTCAATAATGCCATATTAAAAACTAAATAGTTAGACTCTAAAAAATAAATCACCCTAGGTCAGAAAAGAGACACAAGTTTCCGGAAACAGACAGAATATTTAAAAAAAAAAAAAAAAAAAGAAGAACTTGGAATAAAACAGTTATTAGATTCTGAATGTGGCAATATTCTGCATTTGCATACGGCAGGTGAACCAGAAGCATCTCAAAGCCCTAAATCATCATCGCTTTGGGGGTCAAATTAACTTCAGTGAAGCTTTTATAAAAAGATGTTTTTCTAAAAAAAAAAAGAAGAGAAAAGAAAAGAAAGATGTTTTTCTTCTGTTTCCACATGGAAGAAAAAAAAAGAAAGATAAATTTCTAAACCAAATATGAGGCCACCATTGGAATCAAGCCACGTGACAATAGCAAGGCAAAGGCCAAACAACAGAAACAAAACTGTTGGTAAAGAGCTCACACCTCAGATAAAGTTTAGAATTGGCTATAATATACAACTCAGGATTATACTTCAATCAACTCAAAATGGAGGTGGCCCAGGGGATGATGGATAAAGATGAGAATAAAAAAATAAATAAAACAATAAGAAAACTAGTAAGCCCCGGAAGAAAAACCATCGAATTCATGTGGGCTGGCCTGATGTCCTCTTTTTCTCCCTGGCTAAAAAAAAAAAAAAAAAAAAATAAGAATATGCATGTATGTATATACATACATACATATTCTAATATATATATATTATTTATTTGACAGGCAGAGATCACAAGCCGGCAGAGAGGCAGGCAGAGAGAGAGAGGAGGAAGCAGGCTCCCTGCTGAGCAGAGAGCCTGATGAGGGGCTCGATCCCAGGACCCTGAGATCATGACATGAGCTGAAGGCAGAGGCTTTAACCCACTGAGCCACCCAGGCACCCAAGAATATATATATATATTTTTTAAAATCTCATAGTCTAAGAAGTGGTACAAAATGTAATAGAGATACCAGGAGTCAAGAGCAGACCTTCCTGTCTGTGCTCAGAGGATGGGCAGATAGCCTAGAGGGAAGGCTACAAATCCCATCAAGCTTAACGTATCTCCCAAAGGACCTGTTTAAGATTTCCTCAACAGACTGAGAAATAGAACCAAGTTTCACAGACTTAATAAGCTGTCAAATAAGAAGACCTTTCTTTAATGATAGGAATTCTGAGTTATGTTACATAACTCTTAGATCTAAACACATAATTAGCTCTTATATCTAAACAAATAATCCTTGAGTCGCAAAAGACCTTTAAAAATTTTTTTTTTTACTTATGAAAGAGAGAGAATGAGAGAGAGAGAGCATGAGCAGGGGAAGGGGTAGAGGGAGAAGCGGATGCCCTGTCAAGCAGGGAGCCCATTGTAGGGCCCAATCCCAGGACCCTGGGATCATGACCTGAGCCAAAGGCAGAAGCTTAACTGACTGAGCCACCCAGGTACCTCCCACGGAAGACCTTTTAACGTCACCTTTACCTATGTTTGTAGGTGGGCACGGTATTTCCAAGACCCTCACTGAACAATAAAATATAAGGTAATGCATCAGACACTGTTTAATACTTTCTCTGAGTTGGTCCTAATAATTGGTTCTTTGGTTGCCTTAGAGCCTCCATTTGACACCGTTTCTCATCCTTGCCCTAGTCATTACTCAAATAAGTTAAGTTTTATAAAGTTCTTAAAATTGCTTCATGGTATGTATTTTTTTTTATGTAAATGTTATCACATAAATAAAATCTCCCTCTTCCCCAACCGATTTAGATTTCATGGTCCATGGACTTTGACAACACCTTTATCAACTTTTTAAACTCATTTTCTTGGGGATCCTGGGTGACTCAGTTGTTAAGTGTCTGCCTTTGACTCGGGTCGTGATTCCAGAGTCCTGGGATCGAGCCCCACATTCGGACCCCTGCTCTGCGGGAAGCCAGCTTCTCCCTCTCCCACACTTCCTACTTGTGTTCCTTCTCTCGCTGTGTCTCTCTCTGTCAAATAAATAAATGAAATCTCTTAAAAATATATAAATAAGCCTATTTTCTTAATTTTTATTCTATCACACATATACACTTGAAAGAAAACTCCAGAGTTTGAAAAGGGGGAAAAAAAAAATCATGCCTCCACCTAAGCCAGGTTTATGAGCAACCCTGGCAGGTTACACGTAAGCCCAGAGTGGTCAGTATAGAATTCTGAGCGGCACCCACGTTGAAGCCTCCAACCTCCCCAACCTACCTATCAATGCTCTACAACATCCACTGATTATCTACAACCTTCGTCAATCCTCTTCTCAGGAATGTCTCCCTGTAAACCTCTCACTACGCTTGGTCTCTTACCTTACCTCCCCACTTAGGTATAGGCTCACTATTTCCCTACAACACTAAGCAGATGATTTGGTCAACGCTGCATTCACTTGCAGCACTGAATGTTAACTTTCTCTGCCTTCCGCAGACAAACTTTAAAAAAGAATTTTCTAAATTGAATGTTTCTATTTCCTGAGCTCTCCTCACTGCTCTAGTTTTTCCTACACTGAACTTGATTTAGTCTTCATTCTTGATTTCCCTGGACTTCTGTGTTCGTGGCATTCTCTGCATTTTCCTCTGCTTCAGAGGCCCCTCTGCAGTCACCTTTCTCTGGATCGTTATTATGGACTGAATCATGCACTTCACATTCATACATTGAAGTCCTACCCCCAATGTGACTGCATTTGGATAGAGCCTGTAGGGGGGTAATTAAGGTCAAATGAAATCTTAAGGGTGGGGCCCTAATCCAACAGGACTGGTGTGAAGGAGAGAGAGAACCTGCCAACACTTGATCTCCAGAGCTATGTGATATTCTACCTCTGTCATTTAAGCCACACCATCTATGATATTTTGTTATGGCAGCCAAAGCACACAAATACAATCACTTTTCTCTTTGTGTTTCTTAAATGTTACATTCCTTGATGTTTCAGGCCATCTCCTCTCCATTTCTTCATTTCCCCCAGAGGTAGTTGCACCCACTCTCAAGTCTTAAACTATCACCTCTATGTGGACCACTTGTCCCAATTCTTAGTCTTAGCTTTCTAGCAATCTACTGATGAACTTCACCCATGGGTCTTACAAGTCCTTCAAACTGAAAATGTCTAAAGTTGAATTTGTCACTGAACACCTCCAACCCTCCCCAAATTACCATTTTTCCTCATTTCCAGTGGTGATGTTTTGTACCCGCACAAGGAAGAATACTGTAGGGCAATCTTCATCTCACATCTTCATTGTGTCCCTTTGACGGACAGATACACCACAGGTTTTTGAAATTCCTGAACATTTCTCTCAGAGCTGATTACACTTCCCCATTCCTACTGCCAATACCCAACCGTCTTGGATACTCTTGTTTTCCATATTGGCAACAACAAATTCCTACCCTGTTTCAATTTCTCCATTGTTCATCTCCTATCCACTCCCTACTGGTAAATATGAATCTGATAATGTTTAACTCCAGCTTCAAATGCTTGGAATCCTTTTCCAATGTCTCTGGGTTTAAATACCTTATAGGACCCCCATCTGATATACCTTTTTCTTGCCAACCTTCCTCTTATAATTCCTATCCCATCAATTTCAAATACCTTTCCATTCTTCCTATTTAAAGAAAAGGTTCTCTCAAAATTTAAAAGGAGCAAATTGTAAGCAATCAAAAAGTTTATCTAGTCAATATGTTCTACCACCTAAGATGATACAGATCTGAAAGAAAAGCAGTTTATAAAATATTGATGTCCATAACAATCTAGGTGCTAGAAATATAGAGATAGTAGCACAACATAGTGGTAAGAGTATAGACTATTTTATAACATTAGTAACGTTTTCTTGATTGCAAGCAATAGAAACTGACTTTTGCTATTTTAGAGGGTGGGGGAGGCACTATAGTAGCTCATAAAATTAAACAAGAACTTAGCAGTGAAGCCAGGGAGCTGGGGACAAAGCCAGGATAACACTAAAAAATTGGCAATAGGAGTTGGTGGATATTGCCTTGAGACTTCTGCCTTCGGTGAGGCTCAGGGTATGTGGCTCCAGGCTTTATGTCTCTGCATTCAAGATTTCAGGTAACTGAGGATGAGAATGTGATTGTTATCACTGGCACCAAGTGTCTGCCCTGGGGTCAGATCACTAAGTCCATCTGGCATGCCTCAGTTTTAGGGAATGGAGATTAGGGGTGCTGTTCATGGCTGTTTGTAGCGAGTCACTCCAGAGAATCAGGGTTCACTTTCATTTAGGAATGCCCTGACTGGGTCCACTATACTAGAAGCTACTTAATGTACGTTTCTATTTAAAGTACTTTCTGTATAGGATTGGTCTTTTGGACTTTATTTATTTATTTAAATATTTAATTAGTTTAGAGAGAGAGCACAGGGGGAGGGGCAGAGGGAGAGAGAGAAAATCCTAAAGTGGACTCCCTGCTGAGCGGGGATTCCCAACTCCAGGCTGGGTCTCATGACCTTGAGATCATGGTCTGGACCAAAATCAGGAGTTGGCCACTTAACCAACTGAGCCACTCAGGTACCCCAATATTTTGTACTTGGAAGTTGAATGAATAAGTGACTGTCTTAGAGTACGCTTTAGCAAGTGATGTTGGGAAAGGTATCATATTAAAGGAGTTTAATTAATTATTTCAATTATCAGCTAAGAAAGGAGGAATGTATGAAAGATTTCTTTTGCCGCATAACAGGATTCCTGCTATGCTTATTCGGGATGACTTATAATACAGCCTGAACAGATGAGAGGAGTGTGATTTTTCTATATTTAGAATTGCATTTACAGGGAGCACCTAAATATTTTATATTCTAAAGGGGTATTTGAACAGGGTCTGTAGATTGTTTTGTCTTTCTAGACATGGATTTTGGCCTAAGGCATTCCCTCCTACTGGGGGAACAGTCACCAGCTCACCCTAGAAAATGCAAGACTGCTGAGCAATGCTATTGTATCTCCTGGCCTGCAAGCACAACCTCCCAGCCCTTCTACCGCTCCAAACCCGCTCACCTGGAAGCTTCAGGGGAGCCTTTTATTATTGAAAGGGCTCTGAGAATATGAAACAGCTGGTCATGTCTAATGTCTTAAAGATGCGCACATGCTCACTTTTTATTTAATGCCCTCCTGGTAGTCTGAGCAGATGCTTGCTGCATTGCAACATGAGTCATCCGAAAAGTATGTATCTCAATTCCACCCAAAATATCATCGGAAATTTACATAACTTTTTTTTAAACAAACTAAAAATATATATATACAAGTGATTGTAGGAAGCAAAGAGGTTTCACCTAAAACTGAATGATTAGTGAGGACCTAATTGGGTGTGCCTGGTGTCTTTTCTACCAGGACTTGCTTCTTACTGAAATATTTTACTGAAATAAAATACTAAAACATTATTTTAAATATGCAAATGAAGGCTCGTCAAATCTAATCAATTTGCAGTGTGACAAAGTCGTCTGTTGATCTGCCAATTCGCCAAGGTGTCTCAGCTGTTTGGGATAATGCAAACTGTTTAACATCCGATCATTTAAAGTGGATTAGAAGATGCTGTGATTAAAGAGTTTAGAATATGAGAAAAATACATACTGAAACAGTAAATCAAAATTAAAAAGAAGTTTTAATTTATCTGTTTTATGTTTTAATGAGCTCAACCTCCCAGTATACTAATAATATTGTATATTGACATCTTTACAAAGGTGCCCACCATTGCCACTGACATGCAACTTTGATGTGCTCCTGTGTTACTTTTTTTTTTAATATGAATGAATCAGTTGGATTTTGGCATTGCCTTACTAATTTTGGTGTCACAGTTTTCCCTTATTTAAAATCCTGACACTATTAAAGACATCTTCTGGGCTTCTGGGATCACAAATATAAATACCAATAGCTTTAAGAAAAAAAATCAGAAATAAAATTATGACTATAAAATGACTTTTTTCCCCATTTGCTCTGAATCTGTGTCTTCATAAATTTAATAACTGCTTAGTGCCAATTTAAAACAAACCATCATGGGGCATATGGGTGGCTCAGTTGTTAAGTGTCTGCCTTTGGCTCAGGTCATAATCCAGTGTCCTGGATCAAGCCCCACACTGGACTTCCTGCTCAGCAGGAAGTCTGCCTCTCCCTCTCCCATTCCCTTGCTTGTGTTCCCGCTCTCACTGTCTCTGTGTCAAATAAATAAAATCCTTTTTTAAAAAATCATCATGTATCGGGGCGTCTGGGTGGCTCAGTGGGTTAAAGCCTCTGCCTTCGGCTCGGGTCGTGATCCCAGGGTCCTTGGATCAAGCCCCACATAGGATTCTCTGTTCAGCAGGGAGCCTGCTTCCCTTCCTCTCTCTCTGCCTGCCTCTCTGCCTACCTGTGATCTGTCTGTCAAATAAATAAATAAATCTTAAAAAAATATCATCATGTATCATCCAAATTAAAGAATGCACACATTTAGGATTAGCTGTGGCTGAGAAACATAAGAATCATCACTGGCTTAAACAGGATAGAAGCTGACTTCTCTATCACACTAACAGAGCTCAGAGAGAACCATCTAGAGGGGCTGAAGCCTTGCAAAGCGCCAGGGACCACAGCTTCTCTAACTTTGTTGCTCCCATTGTACATATTTCCATTCCCAGGATCATCTGATTATTGGAGAAGGCAGATGGAGTTTGTGACATGTGAACTCTATTGTACCCAGTAGACAGGTATTGAGAAGTGTTGACTCTATGCCAGGAAAGCATAAAACTTGCTTTCATCCCCAGTGGTCAGACTATTCATGATACTCCTAGTTAAGAGAACATCTGGGAAATGTACCCAAATAAATGCATGGGGGTATGTTCTTATCCAGAAAGGTGCCAAGAGACAATGAGTAGAATCCACTCCATTCTCCAAATTTTAGTTGTCATTTCACACATTGACTGTTGGGAATGCAAATGATGCAGCCGCTGTGGAAAACACTGCGGAGGTTCTTCAAAGTAGTAAAATTGAACTACCATATGACCTAGCAATCCAACGTCTCGATGTTTATCCACAAGAATTGGAATCAGGACCTTGAGGAGATATAAACATCCCCTTGCTCACTGGGGCACAGTCACCATAACGAAGTTGTAGAAACAAACTTACTGTTGAATGAGCTGATAAATGTGTACAGAGAATGTGGTTTGGACCTACAACGGAATGCACCCAGCCTCTGAAGAGAAGGAATTCTGCTCTATGTGACAATGCAGTGAGAGCAGAAGTAGTTCAGTTCTCACAAAATATCTTGAACCAAAGAGCGGGAACCGTGAGAGAAGCGACCTAAAAATCTGCATGTAAATTCCCCCCAAATTATTAGTTTGCCCCTAAGCTTCAACTGTGCAGAAACTTAGTAGAAAACAACAGGTAGGAAGCTAAAGATCAGGAAACGGTTTCAGTAGCTAGTACCTCTTGGAGTTCAATGCCAGCCAAGGGGAAGGTGTTAGGGTTAATATTTCAGGTTTTCAGTTGAAGCCCCATTCAGGGCTTAGGAGGGAAGGCTATTCATTGGAATCAACTGTGCTCTAAGAGTCAGAGCAAAAACCTAAATAAATTGGTCCTAATATATCCTAAAATCCCACATCAAATTTCAGTGAATGCAAACACACTTGAGAAAATAAGCCATCATAAGAAAAGTGCAAAAGATCAGGTATAGATAATTGTATGGTCAGACTAAAAACATATGCAGGTTTGGGAACTATAAGTTGACACCGTGCAGGATAGGCTTGATTAAGTTGTGGTGGTAACAGATAATCCGGAAACCAAAGGTGTCACACCAGTATTTTTAGCTGCCAGAAAAATATCTTAAAATAAAAGTGAATGTATTTATTTAAGTCAACTTGTACCTATTTAGCATCCTAGTGCCAAACCAGAGCTACTGTGTTCATTTTCTTCCAGCTAGAAAGCATACCTATTTTACTGCTCTTTGAACACAGTAGTGCTCTAATATAAATGACCACTGACTTATACTATGACTAAGGCTTATAGGAAGCAATACTTAACGGGCTTGAACAGGTTAATGTAAGAATGAAGCAACAGGGATGCTTACCCTGTTCTTCAAAATAAAATAACAAAGATCTCTCCATAAAGGAAGGACTTTAACCAGATATAAGAATATACATATACTCTATTTACATTATGTAATAGAGTATATTACATATATGTAATAGAGTATAATAGAGTATTGTATGTAAATATACTCTATTTACATTATGAGTAATTATGAAAAATGTGTGAAATTTGCACACATCAAATAAGTTGTAATTGCTTATTTTGATTCAATGGCCAGACTCCCAGCCATATTATACTGTTACTCAGAAAACTAAACATTTCTGCTTTCAGTGATTATATTCTTAAATATTCTTCCAATACAATAGACATGGTTCTTTAACTAGATCGCTCTTTTTGTAAGCTGCTTGTTTAGAGGAAAGTATGGTCCCAAGATTGTGGATGATAAGCCAAACTCATTGTGATTTGCTAATTGATCACTCCGATTTAAAATGCAATTTGAAGAGGGCGGTGAGATATTCACACATTGTTTCCCTCAAATATTTCAGATGAACTTTTTTCTTTATGCATGCATCTATTTCCTATAATCTTATACTTCATTCTGAATATAAAATATAACCAACTTTTATGCAGTGTAAAGCAGAACTTGGAAAATATCTAATTAGTTTCATCAAGGAGTACCCCAATCTGATTATTCAAATTAAAAGTAGAACTAGTCTTGAATTATAAATTTTGCTAACTTTATTGTCTGTTTAGGCAAAAAGCTATGTTTTCCTTCCTAGAGTGTCTATCTTTGGACTTCAACTATATGAAAAGGGAAGCATGCTGTTTTGTGGCTACAATAAGTTTAACAAGGGAAAATTGTTCATAATACTCTGTCAATTCATATATAAATATATCTTATAAAATCAGATAGAAAGAAAATAGTATTAATATTTTATAGAATGCAGTTTATGTGTCACAAAATAAGTAACCATTGGATATACAAAAATGAATAATACGTGCTTATAAGGGGCTCCCAAACTAATAAATTCAAGATGCTTTTCAATATAGTATATACACAAATAGCCTAAACTAACTGTTTAGAAGTAGACCAGTAGGCCTGTATTTTCAGTTTCAAATAAGATACTGGAAGTTAGAAAATCTTCCAAATAGATTAGGCTGCTAATCATATAGGTTAGGTAAAATTGGTTTAACTCCATCCTGTGGTTGCAAATAGCTTTAAAGGCTCCATGCACTTGTGTTACCCAGTTACAAGTTAAGTGCATACACCAAGACAAGATGAGTGCCTATGCATTTCTGGCATGTCATGAATGTTTCCTGTCCATCAAAATCAGAAATGGATGATGCAAAATAATTCCATGTCTCCTTGAAATTCACCTCATTTTTTGGTTCAGCAAAAGTTTATTGTTACTACGTGCCAGGCATAGTTCTAATCACTGATAGATACAGATAAAACATCTTTTGCATCAGAGGAGATAAGCAATACAAAAAAGTTTATTTAAGCTTAGGATTTGATCAATGCAATGGGGAAGAATAAAGCAGAGGAGGGACAGAGGCTGCTGAGTGAAGTTTTAACTTTAGAGTGAGGCACATGGGGAGGACTCACTGAGATGACATATTAGGGCAAAACATCAAGGAAGAGAAGCCATGAACTAGGTTCGGGGTCTGGAAAGAAAGACTTACAGGTGGAAGGAAAGGCAGGAGCAAAGGCCCTGGGACAGGAGCTTTTCTGGCATGTCAGGAGACCTGCAGAGCCAAGTCTAACTGGAGCAGGATACAGAAGCACTAAAGCAATGGAAGATGTAGTCAGAGGTGATGGGACTTTTCACTCTGACATGAGAAACCCCAGGAGGATTTTATGCAGACTATCAAGTCCTGATGTTCTCAGACAGTCAGGCTCTGTTTCTGCAGCCCTTCATTCTCTTAATCACACAGATGATTATTTCATTCTTTATTTTCTTTATTATCCTTAAAATATTCACTATAATCCCCAGTCCCTCTCCTTCATTCTCATCCAACAACTTGTTTCATGGAAAAAGCTAGAAGTTACCAGAAAAGATTTTACTCGAGTTCCCACTCCCACCACATCTGCCCCTCCCCATCAACCTGGCATGAAAGGAACTTGCCAGGTCCTCTCCAAGGCCAGCCCCACCACCTGTGCCAGATTTCCCATCTCTTCTCTAGATAATCCTTTTTTTTTTTTTTTTTTTTTTTTCTGGTTACTTTCTGTAGCTGGGGAGAGGGACAGTATGTACATGGCCATAAGGTGACTTAAGGGAGGGGAAGTTAGTCATCAAAAACCCTGGGCTTCTTGCAAAGACTAATGTAGGTCATAGTAAAAGGCATAAAGGGCTCCTTTGATTATCTTCAGGTGCTGATAACGGACAAGAAGGGGGGGATCGGGATTCTCTGCTTCACTCCTGCCAACGTGGATGAAAAGGCCAGCAGAAGGGGGACAGCAGTCAAGAAGTCTATAAACTTTGGTAGCAGTTGCCACATGTTCCCCCAAACTCTTCATCTTCTCAGTTAGATGATTTTGTGCGTTTGGAAATGTTGACTCATACCCAGAACAAAACAACTGCCTCTGTGATGTGGTTTGTTCCAGGAACAAAGGTAGGTGTCCTTGGCCAAATAAAGCACAGTGGCACACCCCCATTGAGCCAATGGGTAAAGATAGAACTTTTCCAGGAGTAGCACAGGAAGCAACTCTACCACACTACCTTCCCGTTTCTCTTCATGAGGAGTTTCAGGAGGTGTCAGAGACTCTCAGTCGGGGAATCTCTTAGATAATCTAATGTCAGGCACACATCAATGTGATCATGACAGGTATGAAATGGTGGAGACACTGTTGTAATATATACATACCAAGTGCATAGTTTCTTCAATGTTAAAAGTATATAATCCCCGGAGTGGGCATGCTCATGGTTTCTTCCTTCTAATTTGTGGAAATAGCAACTGGAAGATATACAAAAGCAGAGACACTGAAAAATCAAGCTGATATTTTCTGCAAAAATGAGTCAAGTTGGGAAAATACTGAAATAGGGTGAGGATCTAAAACACAAAAGGATAGGTCAGCCGCCCCACCTCCCCTCAAAAGCATAGGTGTCATGAACCCCGATCAAGGAGATAAATAAATGTTATAAGAGAGAGAACGTCTCCTCCTGGGATTTACTCTTCTTCAGGCTACAATAACTGGATGCTGCACCAAATACCGCGCTCTCACAATGAAGGTCGGAGAGACAAACAACAACCTCATCTGTCATAAGATGGGAGTCACATTTCCCACTTCAGATCAAAGCGAACCGTCGACATTGCCATCCAAGACCACACAAAACAAACCGGAGCAAAAATAAAATCAGCTATGGGGACGCCTGGGTGGCTCAGTTGGTTGGACGACTGCCTTTGGCTCAGGTCATGATACCGGAGTCCCAGGATCGAGTCCCGCATCAGGCTCCCAGCTCCATGGGGAGTCTTCTTCGCTCTCTGACCTTCTCCTCACTCATGCTCTCTCTCACTGTCTCTCTCTCTCAAATAAATAAATAAAATCTTAAAAAAAAAATCAGCTATTTTAACACAGCACACTGTAATAGTAAAAATAAGAAATAAGTTAAACAACTTATTGTTGTTTAACCCAACTTATTGTTGTCTTACCCAAGAACATGAATTCGATGAAAAAAAGAAAACATGGAGGAGACAGGGGGGGATGCTACAGAGCCAGGCTCAGTCAAGAACGGAAATACTGGGAAACACCTCGGATGTACCTAACTACTGAAGCAATGATGTGGAGGAGTAGTTCTCAAACCTGAATGTTTTTCCGACTCACCTGCTCATACTGTTAAAGCACAGAACATTGGGCTCCACTCCCAGTGTGTCTGATTCAGCAAGTCTGAGGAAGGCTGAAAACACAACTTGCTTTTCAAACAAGTTCCTAGGTGATGCTGCTGCTGCTGGTGTGGGGACCATATTTTGAGCTCTATTTATATAAGGGATGGAGAAAATAACAGGCAGCACTGTTAAAGGAAAAACACTTGGCAACAATTAGATGCACACAGAGGCAAAGTTGAAGTAATGTAAGTAAAATTCATAGCATCTTGAAAGGAAGAATAGTTCTTGTCTGTAGAATCTGGTCAAAGAACGCTTCAACAGAAAGAACTCAAAGCTTTGAGAAACCATGGTAAAATGAGTTCTGTTCAGTAGGAATCAATTCAGACACAAAAGCAATACTAAATAACTGTGGGAAGTATAGTTACAGGATTGAATAACAATGTTACAGATCTTAAGAACGTAAGATCTAATATAATTACAGAATTGAACTGTGAGGAGGAAGTGCCAATGTATTAATGCCCTTGTTTTCCATGGCTTAGAGGCTAATATTGAGATGTGACAATACACAAAAACACAATGACCCTAGGGATAGCTGGGTGGCTCAGTCGGTTATATGTCTGCTGTAGGCTCAGGTCATGATCTCAGGGTGCTGGGATCCAGCCCTGCACTGGGTTCCCTGCTCAGTGGGAGTCTGCTTCTCCCTCTCCCTCTGCCCTGCCCCTGCTTGTTCTCTCTCTCTCTGTCTGCCTCTCCCTCTCTCAAATAAATAATTAAAACCTAAAAAATATACAAATGATTCTAAACATTTAATGCCTTTAAAAATTATCTTGATTTCATAAATAATATCTTATAAGAAATTTTATGTTCAGTGATTTTGTCTACTTTTTTCAGTTTTACAATTACATTCATTTCAAGTAAAATTAACCTGAACATGTAATTTATTATTTTTAAAATATTATTTATGATATGATAACATTTAAAATATACCTTGAACTATTGTTCTCTCCCCTGTCTATATATTTTCATCAGTGTATATTTATATAAAAATTTTTAGAATATTATGCACCTGAAGTTCATAACTCTATTTTTGGTGGAAAGACTTGAAAGATTTTTTTCTTCTTCTCTTATCTTCTACTATGTCTCACATTACTTCAATTCCTTATGTTGTGCATATCAGTTTTATACAAAATATTCTTTTTCTAGGAGATA
The DNA here is from genome assembly GCF_022355385.1 of Mustela nigripes. Taxonomy (NCBI): domain Eukaryota; kingdom Metazoa; phylum Chordata; class Mammalia; order Carnivora; family Mustelidae; genus Mustela; species Mustela nigripes. The sequence continues at coordinate 78,069,906 of NC_081571.1, read as the reverse complement.
TAAATAAAATTTTAACAACAACAAAAATCCTCATGCGAAAAAAATCTAAATGATAAATGAATTAAACATATCTTTTTTTCTGGGAAAAAAAAATTCCAATGTAAATTATTTAGTCACACAAACCCTTAGAAATATCTCCAGAGCATGTCATAGCTGCAATTAAGCCATGTGGAACTTCACAGTATAATTATGGAAAGTTAAAAACTTAGGTGTGAGTGTGTGTGAGAGAGTGTGTGATTATAGTAGTGAGATTCTTTTTTTTTTAAGATTTTATTTATTTATTTGACAGACAGAGATCACAAGCAGGCAGAGAGGCAGGTAGAGAGAGAGGGGGAAGCAGGCTCCCTGCTGAGCAGAGATCCCAATGTGGGGTTCGATCCCAGCACTCTGAGATCATGACCTGAGCCAAAGGCAGAGGCTTAACCCACTGAGCCACCCGAGTGCCCCATACAGTAGTGAGATTCTTAAGAAGAAAACTAGAATACTAGGTATGTGCTTTGGTGAGTGCTGTGAAGTGTGTAAACCTGGCGATTCACAGACCTGTACCCCTGGGGATAAAAATATATGTTTATAAAAAATTTAAAAAAAATTAAAAAAAAGAAAGAAAGCTAGAATACTTTTAAAACAAATATTTGATTTCCAAATAGTACTATTTGGAAATAGTACTATTTAGAGAAGTCCCGTGTTTTCATAATTATTCTTAATTAACAAGGGCTTATCACTGCTTCCTATAATCTTTTAAGATGCAATAATATATTATTAAAAACAAGAAAATAGAGCTACTCTGTTTATAATATAGAAATAAGGAACCTCACACACTTAATTCGTCTCTTACCCCAGGGGTGGGCCCTGAGGGTGCTCTGTGCACCACCAAATTCTGTGGAACACATTGGCGTACCTTTAGATCTTGGAATGGTCAGTGAGCTAGAAAAAGGCAGAGCTTTAAGAAATAATCTCTGCCTTATTTGGAAATCATCAATCACATTGTATTCACCTTCCCATTTCAGACCAAATTACTTAATAAAATTTAGCTTAGAGAGTTCTATTTATTTAAAAATACTCATTCCAGCTCTAGTTCTTCATGAATATATATGAGCAATAGAAAAACTGATAAAGAAGAAAAAAGCATATAGATACTGCACACTTTGAAATATTTAAAAATAAATCATTATGTTTGTGTGTATTTATACATATATATATATACTTTTAATTAGTGGAATATTCCATCAGTAGTTCTTTGTTGTACTTTTCCTGCTAAACATTAAATTGGTTGATTCTGTGATTTTAATTCATTTCAATAACTTCCTTATGTCATTTAGACATAGGCATCTTTTATGAAAATAAATCATCAGACATATCATGGTCCTATGCTGACTAACTACAGAAAAATTATGTAACTTCACATTACAGAATACTTTCCAAAGTGGATAATGTTGCCAGGCAGAAAAAAAATGTCTCAGGCGATTTAAGGAGTATACATATGATCAGAATTAACCTAAAATTTATATATTTTCCCATGAAGAAATTTATACCATTTCAAGAACATAAAAATATAAATCCATCATAGGTAAAAAGACTGGAAAAATCTAATTGTTAAATATGTAAGTGTTTCATATTACTTCAGCAATAAACATTTTGTAGGTTTCATAAATCTTCCCAGGAAGATTTAATATCTATACCATTGTTGTTGTTTTTTTTTTTTATAAAAGTAGGTAAACATTTATCAGAGAAGCCCAAATATTGTCCCTTCAATTTTCCTTTGAAACATGAACTTTTCTACTTAAGGCAAACATTAAAGAACTGTAATAGGTCATTCAAGGATAAGATTCTGGAAGGAATATAAATAACACAGGTTCACACTCTTACATCTCCTTGTGAGAGTGCAGTAGGCCATAGACACTCGTGCCATTTGGGAATCATATAGCCAGGATTACACCACATGGAGACTGTATTAGTTGCTGGGGCTACCATGACAACCCAACACAAATTAAGTAGCTTAGACAACAAAAATGTATTGTCTCACAGTTCTGGAGGCTGGAAATGCAAGATCACGAAGTTGGAAGAGTTTGCTCCTTCAGAGGGGTGTGAGGGAAAATGTGTTCCATGTGTCTCTCTTAGGTTCTGGTGGTGGCTAACAATATTTCGTGTCCTTAGCTTGTAGATGGATCATCCACACTTTCCTCTTCATCTGGCATTGTTCCTGTGTGTATATCTATGTCTACATTCCCCCCTTTTTATAGGGACACTGGTCACTGAATTAGGGACCTATCTTCTTCAGTATTGTCTTACCTATTCACATTGCAAGTGATCCTATTTCCAAATAAGATCACGTTGTGAAATACTGAAGGTGAGGGCCTCGATATATGGATTTGGGGTGCACGATCCAACACAGAACAAAAATCCTGTGTTAAACTGAGAAGCTCTAAAATCTGAGACACAGCTACTAATCTTTTTCCTGGAATCCAAATAGTAACTTTGGTTCCTATGTCAATCATAGGATAGTTAGACAATTTTTAAGGCAGGGATTGCAGCAACAATGCCAGTGACACCATATGTAGGCATTGGTAGAAGAAGAAGTCCGAAGTCAAGGAGACTAATATTCCTTTAACCTGGTATGATACCAACCCCATCGTATAAGCCAGATAACCCTGGGTTCAAAATCTGGAAACATATGGAAGATGCCAGGAACCCAGCCTTACTTATAAAGTGACCTAGAAGTCATAACAATGTAAGTAGGAGGCAGAATGCGCAAAGGGTAGAATCTGAGCAATTTTGCTACTAGGCGAGATATCCCAATATGGAACAAAAAGATCTTTATTTATATTGCCCACGGAAATAGGGATGACCATTGCAGACTTGCCTGATCTTGAAAGACATGGATTAGGGTATTAAGCCATGTGCTTGGGCATATTTGATAAAATCTAATGCACTAAATGCAATCTTTTTGGTACTTTACGTATACAAAAGGGATACCCAAACATCACAGGAAGAGCTTGTCATTGGCTTAGGATGTAATTTGCAAGTCAAAGCCCTGACACACCACAGAGGTAATGAGGTGTGTCCATAAACACTCATGTCACAAAGGTTCGGTGCTTCCCTATGCAAAATATGATGGTCTTAAAAAGGATGAGACAAGGAGAACAGGGTGGTACCTCTCATTAGAAAATGCCATTCTTTAATAGCAGAATGAACAGATTCTCTAAGGAATCTGAATAAGCTCATTGTTATTTATTCTTAATGAGGACTAAAGGTGACCATTGCTGTGTGTTGGATCATGCAGTCAGGGTTAAGAAATTGATGACAAGTGAACAAAACTTACAGAACTCTAGCTACCATTGCTTCTAACCAAAAAATCATACTTCTCTACTGCTGATGCTAAGATTTGGGCAAAATTTCATCTCAGTGTGAGGCATTTCCAGTTGTCTTATTATCTCTAAGCAACATCAAGGATAGAGCAGTTGCACTGATTTTTAAAGACTAGCCCCTTTTGAGCTAATGCAAAGGCAATCAGAACTTAAAATCAAGGTCCATCTTCCAAAGGTGGAGTTGGGGAGGGTTGAGGTGGGATTGGCTCTCTAATTGTTCATGTCTTTTAAACAGTTTTATTGACATGTAATTGATATACAATAAAATCACACATGTTAAATGGGTAGAATTTGATGAGTTTAGACTCATGTTTCACAGGTGCACTTACATGTCTAGTTGTTCTTATAATAGCTGCTATGTTGTAGTCCTTTCATATATTCTAAAACTTCTTTTCCATCCCAGCAACAACTACTAATTTCTAATTTGCTTCTGGAGACCTAAGGACATCTACCTAAAATAACGTATAATTCTCCCAAGAAAGTTTAAGTGTCTCCATTTGGGTTCTAGATTAGTGAAACAAAGTGGAAATTGATGGTGGCATCAGATTCCACCTGTTGGGCAATAATGGACTGTGATGATTACATACCTAGGGAAATAAGAATTTCAGTGGAAGTGGAGGGACTATATAGCAAAGCTCCATTTGCCATCAACCCCATGTATAAAAGATTGATAATTGTAGTGCACTATGGTAAAGAAGAATGAGAAGTGGTCAGATCCTTCAAGTAAGGAGAGATGATAGGAAGCAACCCTGGGATACTGAATGGCTATGGGAAAGTACAAGTTTATCTTTGTGCATTGAGGTAAATTCACACCAAAGATACATGTAAGTCTGGCTGATCAAATGTTGCCCTCAATTACCCAAATGCTGAAGGGACAAGAAGAGATTGGGCTGGTTCGAAGATGCCCCCTCCTCTTTCTGACCTTACACTCCCACTAATTGATCTCCTTGTGCCAACCAAGAACAATGACACAGACATTATTTTGTTCCACCTCTTCATAAGCATGCCTTGGAAAAACACTAGGAAGAATGGTAGAACAATGCCACGTGTGAGAACATTGGTAGTATCGACCAGGCAACCTGACTGACTCATCAAAAGACTCACACTGGGTGTAACTTACTCTTAGAGGTATTCATAGTAGTCCAGACAGAAAAGTTGGTCAGCATCATCTCCCTTGGAACACTAAAGATCAAGAGTGTTTACTAGTTATTGTCTAATGTTTCAAGGACTCAAACAAGGGCAGTGGATATCTGGAGCCAACCTCACCTGGCAACTTAAAGACTTAGAGAAGATTTATCTTTTCTCTCTTCTTCACAAACTTGTGACTCCAATACTAGAATTTTATCAATGGAGGGTGGGGAAGTCTAGCAGCTCAAGTGGTGACTAAAAGTACATATTGTTTGGCTGTCATAAAATTTGACAAAATATTTTACCCAATCAGGTTGCATCCAGGGGAACAGTGGTAATATGGGAAGGCAATTTTACTTTGTAATGATAATTATAACCAAAACTTTAGTGGGTAGGGAGTGGCACTCACAGATATTTGATGTACCAATAAGTTCATTGACACCAAACAAAATATTGATATTGGTGATAGGCCACTGTTACTAATCAACATAAACAGCTGTTTATGTAAAATAATACTATTATCCAGTATCAAGGCATACTTCTCATTCCAGTGCTGTTTTCTAAGTTGTACAAATAAAACACCACACCCTCGTTGACTTGGTAGGGGAATAACACCATAGTTAAGTACGTGAGGCAAGGCATTCGTAAATGGAAGGCTTTTGCACTAAAGGAGACAGCTCATATGATGGTAAGATTGCATAAAGAAAACACATACACTGTGGAGGCGTCTCAATAGCTCTCCATTTTATCACGAATTGTAAAAATATGATACATTCCCAAGTTCAGAGATCCTTGACTGGTTCTTACCCGTCAGAGAAAAATGCCTCCATGTCAGTTATATATGCATTCATAAGTCAGAAACCAAGTGGAGGGCACTAGTACTTCTAACAAGTAGGTCATTTTTACAAGACCAAAAGTGTTTGCCTCTCATGGCAGATACCCCAAATGGACTCTAGGTATAAATGGACAATTGGGATCCACTCTCAACAGCAACTGCTGGTTATGAGAACCGTGTACATTTACTTGAGGGATAGGTTGGGAGCTATTCCCAGGGACCATCTACTAACGAACTACCTAAATCTATTTTGGAATCAAAGGAGAAATGATTAAAAACAGGAGTTTCCTTTAAAACGTTCATTAGACTCTTGCAATATACTTATATCAGGAAATCTGGGTCAACTCTATGGTGGATGCCACAGGATCTCAAGAAAAAGGGTCAGGAGAAATGTAGTGTTCCCAAACCGCAGAAACTTAGGTCTTATTATGAGTGATGAGTATATGCTCTAGCAGGAAGGGGTTGTTTTACTTAATATCCTGGACAATTCGTATAGCACATGGGATTTAGCAAAACACACATAGAAGGAAGTGGCTAAGTTATGGATTAGCCCTTAGAAATGTGACTCTGGTTTTCCTCTATTTGGGGAACATGGGACCTTATATATTGAAAAGGTTTTTGGTTTGTATTGTTTTGATAGAACAAACAATCATTTAGATTCTTACATAATAGATGTTGTCACCATTTTGAAGACATCACCATGTGTCTTAATTCATCCAAGTTTGAGTTGTTTAGAGAGACCAATAGCACTCCCTGTCCCCGTCAAGGTATTAGACGGGTCAGGAATAAGCCAGTATCTTGTGTAGCCCTTTGTCTCCATGAAAAGTTATTTTCTTAAGTTACACGGGTTTGGGCTTTGTAATTCCACTAGAAAACCAATACCCAAAATTTCATAGTTAGTTTTGTATGGTTCTTGGTGCATGACACTCCGAGAATGTCATTTCTGCTAACTCCCTCAAGAGTGAACTTGGGCTCCCACAGAGCTCATGATTCAGTAGTTCTAAAATACTGGCAGACTTAATGCGAAGGTCTTAAGATAATGTAACTAGGATATCCAGAAAGATAAACTGATTCTTCAGTTTTTCCAGAGTAGCAGTTTACAAACTATATTTTTCTGAAACTGTGGGATTTTTCTGAAGTGTCTTTGGAACTGGCCAAGAGACACCATACAACAGAGCTCTGAGACCCATTCTCTATGATACAACCTCAAAAGGCAATGAACACACACACACACACATCATTCATGCTCATTACTCTAATATCTCTAAATTGTTCCATTTTATTAAGTCAGGACATCTGACAACTATGTAACAAGGTCACATTATGTGGTTTTTATAGAAATGCTTCTAGTGAATGGCATTTTGAATGCTGTGCTCTTAGTTTAAATCTAAAACTGTTAGAAGAAATACCACACAAATCTCACATATATTTCTCTCATTGTGGTAAAAATATGCATAACATAAGACTTGTCATGTTAACTGTTGTTAAATGGATTGTTTGGTGGCATTAAGAACAGCGACACTGGGGCACCTGGGTGGCTCAGTGGGTTAAGCCTCTGTCTTCGGCTCAGGTCATGGTCTCAGGGTCCTGGGATTGAGCCCTGCATCAGGCTCTCTGCTCATCTGGGATCCTGCTTCCCCCTCTCTCTCTGCCTGCCTCTCTGCCTGCTTGTGATCTCTGTCTGTCAAATAAATAAATAAAATCTTTAAAAAAACAAAAAAACAACAACAACAAAAACATCAACACTGTTGTGCAGGTATCACCATTACTCCAGAACTTTTTCATCTTATCCACCTGAAAGTCTGTAACCAGGAAATACCAGCTCCCATTACCCTCTGTCCCCAGCCTCTGTAACCACCATTCTAATTTCTGTCTCCAGAATGTGACTAGTCTATGTACTTTATGTAAGTGCAATTAGACAGGATCTGTCCTTTGGTGTCTGGTTTATTCCACTTAGCATAACACCCTCAAGGTTTCTCCCTGTTGTAACATGTGTCATTTTTTTTTTCCTTTTGAAGGTTGAATAATACTCCATTGTATGCAGATATCACATTTGCTTATCCATTCACTTACTGATGGATACTTGAGCTGCTTCCACATTTTGGCTCTTGCACATTGTACTACAATGAACATGAGTGTCCAAACAACTTGTCAAGTCCCTGCTCAAACATTCCAGAATATTTCTCCAGCTGTGCAGCTGTCAGCTCATCTGATAATTTCATGTTCATGTTTTGAGGAATTGACATACCATTTTCACATCTTTGGCCCCATGTTACATTCCCACTCATATTGTTTTATGACGACGCTTCTGTGGACATTTACTACATTACATGTGTACACGTAACCACATCTACACTCACGTCCACATCTATAGTTTCTCTTCACAAAGCAAGGCCATAAGAGAAATTCTTGCTTTAAAAAAATTATCAGCAATGGCTGTTCTTCTCCAAGGCAACCTGTTTGTTTTTCTCCCATTGGACACTATGAATCATGTATTTATGTTTTCCTTTTGGCTTTGATCTATAGGAAGCAAGAGCCAAGATTCCAGCCCACATCTACCAAGCCCACACCTAACACTTTATGTCGGATTTTTCCCTGGCTTCAACTTGCTATCATAACTTTATTTTTTTCTAGCCCAAATTTGTTTAGTTTCTTCTTAATCATGAACCACATGAATGTGTGTAAGCAGTTGTTGAAATAAGGCAGGCTACATATAAATAAACACACAATATTTAAATTCCTTCAGAGTTAACTTCTATTCATTTAGAATATCTAGGAGTTTGAAAAAAAAATCCACATCTTGCCTTGTTTGCAAGTAGAGTTAGAATTATAATGGGATCGGGTTTGTTTGAAATAATCATACTTGTTTACTTTATGAGAAGTTGAAATCTGGTAGAAGAATTCAAAGAGACTGTATGTGTGTGTGTGTGTGTGTGTGTGTGTGTGTGTGTGTGTGTATATATATGGCCAGCTTTTTACCTCTCTCCCAGTTGCTAAGGAGTTTGTATATATTCTTCATTTCTACGTTGTTGAATAAATTACTTTCCTGGATCAGAATAGAACTGTGTTTCCTCCTCAGGGCATCAGCTTCACATTAGATGTTTTCAATGGAACGTTCATGGACAGGCAAGGGGAAACATTGTTTAAGGGTGTTTCATTTTTTCAAGTGCTAAATCGAGCTGATAGGGTGGATTTCTAGGAGTATTTTCAGAAAGACTTACTCTTCAGAGCACCTGGGCACTACTGAAAGTAATTTATTTGAGCTTTAACTGAGCTTTATGTGTGTGTATGTGTGTCCACATCTTCCCGTTCCTCCTGAGTAAAGACAATGAGTGACCTTGATTCATACAAGAGTCTCAAAGGACATATGGTGATCTGTAGAGGTTTTTAAGAGCTCGTGGATTTTGGGCTCAGTAGGACACAGATAAGGAATTCATGCAGTTGATTATTGCAGAGATCTTTTAATTGTCTTATTTACCCAAATTAAATTATTGTGACCTTTACGTATCTTTGTGGAAATCTGTTCATATTCCTCTTGAAGGTACAAGCCCTAATCACTCCCATGTATGATCTCTGATTACAAAATTAGTGTAAGAATTTAATTTGGGGTGTTAAGAAATATAATACATTTATACATGTACACTAGGTTTATTGACTTATAATAAATCAAGACATATATAGATTTATTATTTTGCTATTTATTATATTTCTGTATTTATATCTATAAAGATGGATATAGATACTGAGTATGTACTGCATAAAAGACACTTTCCTATCGGTTTTTGGGCTATGTTAGCGATCACTTGACCCAGCTTGTCTTATGAGGAAATTGGCAGAGTAGGATGCGAGCCTGAAACGGATGTGTGAGACCAACATGCCCCCTATCCTGGCGAGTGAGCTGGGCATGTTGAGCCTTGAGGTTTATATTAGAGAAGCAAATACCAACAGCCTCGTCGATGCAAGGAGCTGGAAAACCACTGCCTGAAAGCAAAGGTAGGTCGTGGACTAGGATAGTACCCAAAAGTCCCAGAAATGTGGGTACTCTGAATCTGATTGCTGCATAACAGTATTACATGTAACTGAGGAAAAAGACTGACCACGCAAAGTAAAAATGTGCTCCTGTCTTCTTGACCTGACAATTAATTGCTTAAGCTGTACGTACTTTTCTGAGCAGGTGGTTCTTGAATATTTCCTAATTAAAAAAAAAAAAGCCTGGGGACCTATGAGATGAGTTAAGTCCAAGAATGTTTGGTTCAGGTAAAGGAAAAGGCAGAAAAGACCAAATGGGTAGCAGGAGCACTGATTCAACACTGCTGCATGGGGCTGCTGGCGAAAACTACTTCTCCAGAACCTTGAACACACAGGCCAGTGCTGACTTCTTAGCTCCCATCCAAAAATGGTTCCACATCAGTAGTTGATGATTGATTCTTAATCATATCTGTAGCCCTATTTCCCAGACCACGTTGTTGAGCTAGAATAGCAGAGCCAGGAGGCCTAATTGCTATAACCAATGCCTTATACCCCTTAACTTACTTTAGTAGAGAATGGTCGTTCTTCCAGAATCCATCTCTGTGCCTACCTCATACCAAAACTGAGGAAGACTGGGCACTCCATCACATCCTCCCCAAAATCACATCCCTGGAATCTTGTAGATTTCATGGATAAACAGAGGTTAAATTTTATGAGCCCTCCATGCATAAAATGATCTCTTTAGTCATTGATACTACATTCTTTCTCATTTCTATAAAAGTCCACAAAATAAAGGTACAGTGTGATGGATTGTCAGGTGAGCACCTGCGCCATCATTTTCTAGGCCAAGAAGCAGGATATCCTCAAAACCTTAGAATTCCAAAACCTATACCCTTCCAAGTTACCCACCGTCCATATCGCTGGTGGTCATCTCTATTCTGCCCTTGATGGTATGCTCATCTTTGCTTGCTTTTTTATTTTACCATTGATTTGTTCATCTCCAAACTCTCTAGTCTTATCTTTATACTTTATATAAATGGAATAATATAGTATAATACAATATAGTACCTGTTCTTCTATCAAACTAATTCTGTTCAGCATTACATTTGTGAGATTGATCCATGCTTCCATTTTGTGGCTATAGAGACATACAACCGTCCATGTACAGCTTCACCTTTTATGATCATATCAATATTTAATTATCTACTTCACTTCACTAGACCTTGTATTACCTCCTCCACCTTTTTTCCTTTTTTTTCTGTTTCAAATAATGTTTCCTTCGTGTGTAACTTTTATGCACATATGCATACGTTTCTCTTTCGGAATACAGTTGGGAGTTTAATTATTAGATCACAAGATAACCTTTTTTTCCGACTTAGAGGATCATGTCAAACAGTATTCTAAAATGATCGCACCAATTGTAATTCTCACCAGCAGTGTATGTGAATGAGAATTCCAATTTCGCTTCATTCTCATCAAATGCTGTCAGACCATATAAGCGTATAGACATTCTGTTAGGGGCGTAGTAGTATTTCATGTGGTTTTAACTTGAATTTCCCTAATGACTATTTTTGTTGAACACTTTTTGTATTCATATGGACCAACTGGATTTCCTGTTTGTGAAATGCCTGTTGACATTGCTTATACAATTTTTTTTATTGGGTTGTCTGTCTTCTCATTATATTCAGGTGTTATTTTTTTTTATCTTGAATAGGGGCTGCTCATCATTTTTATGTTCTGAAATACCTTCTTTTGCCCTGTGATTTGAATTTTCATATTTCTAATGGTGCCTTTCAGTGAACAAAATTCTTAATCTTAATTGTAATGTAGCAAGGTGTATCTACGTTTTCCTTTAGATCAGTGCTTTGTTTTTTCCTTTCCTGTTTAAGAAATTTCATTTGTCCCAACATCAGAAACTTGTTATCCTGTGTGGGTTAGAACTGCAGACCACTGGACTGGATATTTTCACATGGCGTCAGGGAGAGAGAATTTCTTGTTTGTCCATATGAGTAGTCAATTTTTCTCAGAGCCACACACCGAAAAGTTAGTTCTTTCATGGTACCTTTTTGTACTGCATATTTGTCATTAATCAATATGTCAGTGTATGTCTGAATCTTTATTTTGTTCTCTTGGTTCAGTTGCCTATCTTCATACTTATATTCCCTTATTTATCACAGCATCATAATTAATTTTCATATTCAGCGCAGAAATTTCCTCCACTTTAATCTTCAAGTTTTTCTTTCCTACTCTTCTTCCTTTGAAAATCATATGCATTTTGAAGTAGCTTGTCATGGCTTATCAAAATACTAACTGGGATTTTGTTTAATTTATATACTACATTAAGCAGAATTGATGTCTTTAAAAAGTCATCTTTATTCCATGTACATGGCAAATTCTTTCACTTATTTAGGTTACAGTAATAGCTGCCAGTGGTGATTAATAACTTTTTTTGAGTGGAAATACTGCGCATATTTCATAAGATCTATTCCTAGCCATTTACATTTTTGTTGATATAAATGATATCTCCTGAAAATTTTGCATTTTCTCTTAGTGTTGCCATTTAGAAATGCCAGTATATTTTAGATATTAACCATATTTCTAAAAACTTTGTTAAAATCACTTACTAATTCTAATAATTTTCTGTAGTTGCTTTTTAATATTTTAAGTACAAAGTTGTATCATTTATGAATAATTATGGTTTTTATTATTTCTTTTTCAATCCTCAAAATTTCTACTTTTATATTCACCTTACTGTACTAATCAGACAAAATTGAGAGCAATGTTATAGTGTCATATCAATTACATGAAAAAGGATATATTCAGCATTTTATTATTAAAAATTATGTTTGCTTTATTATCTTTAGATACTTTTTATGGAACTAGGAAGCATCAGCATTTCCTACTTGTTAGAATATTTCATCAGATATATGTGGTGATGTTTTCCCTTATTTTTCATATTTTAAGATGACCATATGACATTTCTTCTTAACTTTAATTATGAGAAAATTCAGTTGGTAGAATATTTGAAAGTTATACTACTCTTGAATTCTTAGAAAAACAAAAACAAAAATGAAACAACCTTGCCATGATATATTGCTCTACTTATGTATTTCTGGGATTAATTTGTTAATATTTTCTCTCCTTGTTTTCAATCGTATTCAAAAATAAGTTTGGCCTTTAGTTTTCTTTAAACTTGATGTTCTTATTAAGATTTAGAATAATGGTTATTCTGACCTTTATAAAAATTAGGATTGATCCTTCATTTTTTGGCTTCTGAAAGAAACTGAATACTTCTTGGTTATTTCTTCCTTATGCATTCAGTAGAGTTTCCCAGTGAAACTATCTGGATGTGAAAAATTAGTATTAATCATGGTTTTATTTCCTTAAGGAATCATGTGACTACTTTGATTTTCTGTTTCCTATTTACGTGATTTTTGTGAGTTATGCATTTTTCAAATTAATTTCCAGTTTATATAATTTAGTCACTTATTTACTCATGTGCTTACCTACTTACTTAGTTTTGTAGGATGTAGTTGTGCTCATACCTTCTTTCTGTCCTTTGTTGTTGGCAGTTTTTGTGGAGATGTCCCACATCTTACCTGTCACTGAAGTTCTTCTGTGCTTTCTCTCATTTTCTTTATTGTCTTCCCCAGGATTTTATTTATGGTATTGACCTTTTCAAAGAACACACATTAATCTCTTGATATTTTCAACTATGTAATTGCTTTCATATATTTATACTCGCATTTTTTCTGATTAGGGTTTTCTTTTGATAACTTCTTTAAATGGATGTTTTGTCTATCTGTTTTTCCATCTAACTTTCTTAATATATGCAATATATTAAGTTATGCCCCTAAGCTTGACTGGATTTCATCCTACCAGTAAGATCATGACTTTTACTTGAATAGTCAATTCAAAGTGTTCTCTAAATTGTATTTGGACTTTTTTTTTTTTTTAAGTATAAACACACACACAATTACTCTCCAAAAAGATGAAGTTCTTTGTTGTTATTAATTTCTCAGTTTTTGCTGTGGGTGTTAATATTCTTCCATTTTTTTAAAGCTTTTTTTTATTTATTTTAGAGAGAAAACATGTTGGGGGGAAGGTCAGAGAGGGAGAGAGAGAATCTGCTCTGAGGCGAGGTATCCAACAAGGGGCTTGATCGCACAGCCGTGAGATGATGAGCTGAGCCCAGATAAGAGTCAGAGATTCAACTCACTGAGCACCCAGTGCCCTTAGTCTTCAATATTTAAATGTGAATTTGTACCGATGTGTTTTGTGGGCATATTACAACCAATTTTTGAAAATGGAAAGTATATTCTTGAAAAGAATGTGTATTCTTAGGTTGTTGGGCATAGTGTTCATTATATACCCACTGTATCCCACTTTCGAAACTCTTATTTCAATACATTTTTCAGCACTGTCCAATAGTATCTTTGTGATCACATAAAATCTATGTATTCTAAACTGTACCATGGTAATCCCTAGCACATGTGTTAATGGGAGTTTAAACTATGGCTAGCATAATTTAGAAACTGAAGTTCTAGATTTAATCCATTTAAATTTAAAAAGCCACTTGTGGCTAAAAGTCACCATATCAGATTGGGGCAGTCCTGTACCTTTAATAAATCTTCAATTGTTTTTCCTAGGATGTTCAGTTAGAGGTGGGTCAAAATCACCCAATATTATGGTTTGTTTTAGAGTGTCCATTTTATTTTATACATTCAGATGTCATTTTTTTAGGTGCATATACAGTGAGAACTATAATGTTTTTCTGGTGAATTAGTTTTTATTTTAAGTATCAAATACCTCTACCTGTAGTAATTATTCACATATTAATTTTTTCTGATATTAATATGGCATATTCATGCTTTTCTTTTTTTATTAATTATTTTTATTAATATATAATGTATTTTTGGCCCCAGGGGTACTGGTCTGTGAATCACCCATCTTACACACCGCACAGCACTCACCATGTCACATGCGCTCCCTGAAGTCCATCCCCCCACCGCCTTCTCCCTGCCTCATCCTCCACTCTCCCTTATTGCTGTTTCTCTGATATCAGTTTCCTCATGTTATTATCAGTTTATTATTATTAATTATTAATTATTATATTATTATTATTATTATCAGTTTCCTCATGACATTTCTACATGATTATGTTCTTACATGTCCTTTGTCAACAACACGCGCGTTTGTTTCATTTTATTTAGCCTGAATGATTCACCCCCAAATTATAGCATTCCATCCATAAGTATTCCACATAAAACATATATATGGACTTATTTTGACAGTTTTCTACTTGATGACTCTTTCCTCATTATCCCTTTCGTTTTTCTCTCTGTACACACAACACACAATCACTCTCATCTACTGTATTATTGCTAGAGATAAAAATGTATTTCCTACACTTATCTGAAGCTAAGGCAAATTTTTACCTGTACCCTCATCACAGAAATTGTGAGAACTTACCACACTGATTGTATTTATCCTCGGCTCTACCCATTTTTATTGTTGCTCCATATTTTATTCTTTACAAGATTTAAAAACTCAGGAAACATTATTGTTTCTGTTAGAAATTCATATTTAGTTAGATTCACAAACATAATTTTCAATTTCGGTTAATTCTACTTTTACCTACACCCCTACAATCGAATCTCATATTGTTTTCCTTCTACTTGAGGAAAACACGGCAGTTCCCCTGTTGGTGTGGATCGACCAGAGCTGAATTTTCTCATTTCTCCTTTGTCAGAGCTGAGTTTCCCTCCGTTCTTCCAGGGCACCTTGCTGAGCACGGAGTGAGGAGAGCTGCCAGCTAGTCCATCGCTTTCACCCATGGTCTCCCATCTCCACTCTTTCTGTTGTGCAATTAGCGCAAGTCCTGTGCTTCTTTGAAGGTCGCCTCTTTTTGCTTCAGCAGCTTTCAGTCTTCTCCCTCTCCTTCCCTCCCCCCTACAGTGTTCCTATTTGTATCTCAATATGAATTTCCTCGTTTAAAAATTTTAATTGGGTTCATGGTCTTTTTGAATCTGTGTACCAATATTTTTCATTTGCCTTTCACAATGATTATCCATTAATTCTCCAAAGATCGGATCTACTCCAAATATTGCCCTCCCTGCTTCTGGGGCTGAAAATAATTCCCTGCTAGCCTTTATCCTTTTTCCTCCCATTCCTGTGTCTGCATCTTCTCTTTTCTCCTTTGTATCAATTTACCTCTCATGGGTCCATTCTGTTACTCTTCTGTGGCTATCTTCCAACGTAGTAGAATCTGGTGTGCTACTTCACATCTCTCTTGGTTCTAAATTATGGGTATTCTTGTTAGTTTTTAGACGTTTGCTACAGGGATGCCTCGGTGGCTCCATCGGTTAAGCATATGCCTTTGGCTCGGGTCATGATCCCGGAGTCCTGGGATGGAGCCCTGGGCGGGCTCGCTGCTCAGCAGGGAGTCTGTTTCTCCCTCTCCCTCTGCCTCCCCGCTGGCTTGCACTCTGCTTTCTCTCACTCACTCTCTCTCAAATAAATAAATCTTTTAAAAATAAATAAACAAAAGTTTGTTGTGATTTGGGGTTGAGATTTTTAGATTATTTGGCACTTCTAAAATTCTGCTGTTTCATTATTATCTTGATGTGGTTTTAGACTTAAAGAGATGCAAAATCGGCCTCCATGTATTCTTCACCCAAATTCTTCTTAAATTAACAATTCATGTCATTGCAGAGCATGGTCAGAAGTAAATTATTCTTGGTATTGCATCATTACCTAAAGCAAAACTCTAAGTCATATTTCACTAGTGTTTTCCACTAATTTTTGTGTTTCAGGATTCAGTCCAAGAACCTGTATTATATTTAGTTGTCATGCGTCCTGAGTCTCCCCAGGTCTGTGATAGATGTTCAGTCTTGCTTTGTCTTTCCTGTCCTTGACACTTCTGGTGAATGCGGATTAGTTATTTTGTGGACTGTCCCTCAGTTTGGGTTTCTCAGTTTTCTCACAATGAGGTAGATCTATGCATCATTCGAAGGATATCCAAGGACACTTCAACTTTCTTCCCCACTATGAGCCCTGTCCAAACACCAGTTGATTGTGGGTGTTTCTTCTTCATGAGAAGACCAAGGAACTTGACATATGCCTCACAGCAGTAACTGCCAGGGGACTATATGCTTCTCAGCCCGGAACATGCAGAACACAGGTTGAGCAAGGAAGCTGAGTTAGCATGGTGGGCCCAGCAGGTGGGGTAACTGGCATTTTTTATGTCTCTCATCCTTCATTCCAATGTTGGGTTTGACTGGTTACTCCCCTGTGTGTTCAGTGAATATCCAAGCTCAGAGGTCCCCTACTTCATGAGGTCACAATGACTCTGTCATTCTGCCATGAAGTCCGTGGTGTGTCAGGACACCCTTGTGCCCACTCCCTTATCAGACTAATTACTGTAGAGTCCAACATGGAATAAATGTTGGGACCTGCCCTTTGGATAATTTCTCTTAGGATGTTCAGAAGAATACACATGGTCTTTGGTCTACATTAGAGACAGGAAGACCTTGCTCTCACTCATAATTATATTTTTCCTTACAGCAGCTGAGGATGGGCAGAAGGGTAGGGAGACACTGGAGGTAAGAATGAACAGTGTCTTCATTTCCATAAGTAAAGATTTTACCTTTATTTTAATTTTGGTGCAAGCATCTGCTCTGCGAAGGCTTAACTGAACTAAGTGCTGGTGTTTTGGTTAACTCAAAGGGGTATATTCAAAAACAAGCCCACATTGCTGACATTGTTCATTTTAGTTTCATGGGCTACTTGGCTCAGGAGCCACAGGCATATTGCCTTTCAGAGGGGTATTCTATGGCTTGCTGAACTACCAATATGAGAACATCCCTTGTGCTTGGAAGGAAGTGAAAAATAACCAAGTCACTACTTTGATGTCCTGTCTGGATTCTCCCTCTCCCCACTCAGCACCCTTTAGAGGTAGAATACTGAAGCAGTCTTATTTCTGATTCCTTCCACTCAGTGTCTGGGTGAAAAAAAACAAAAAACAAAACAAGAACAACAACAACAACAACCAAAACAAAAGTAAAACAAAAAACAAAACAAAACAAAAAAACCCTAACTTTAGTGACCAGATTATAGGGTGTCTTAACTTGAGCCAAGCTCACTGTGTCTTCCTTCCTTCTTCCCCCAAAGCCATGTCTCTTTCAACATCCCCTGCGGATTATGAAAAACTATCAGAATTTCTGATTTGATTTTGCCTTACTTACAAATGGCTAAGTTCATCTGTTACTGGTTGGATAGTGCTGGAAGAAGACATGTGACTCCTGGGTCACAGACAGGACTGTATTACTCATGGCACAAGGAACAGCATGAGCACGATCCCAGGTGGTGGCCAGAACAGACGGAAGGTTGCTGTGCTGGAGGGGATCAATGAGTTTGGGGAGCTGCTGTTTTATAACAAGCAGTAAGCAAGCCTGCTCTTGGTGCAGAGAGAGACATTATGTTATCCTTCAAGTCTGATCTGTGCAAATATGACCTTGGGTAATGCACCAAATAGACTGTTCAGATACTAACATCCTTGGCCACCCAAAAAGAAAGTACAGACGTCTGCATGCCCATAGCACGTTGCTTCTCCCAACAGTTTGGGACATTAACACCCAGAGGCAGGGAAGAATAGATTTGAAGAGTCATTGGTGGGAAATAATTAAATGATTTTCTCCTTATTAGACCCACTGATTTTTAAACTGATAAGTATATTTACAAATTATGCATATATCCAATCCTACTGTTCTCTTAAGTGTATTGTAAGATATCAATTAAATGGAAATGAGCAACGAGATGATAAAATAGCAATATCTGACTCTGCTTCTCATGCAACAGCAGCTCATCATGCTTTTTGTACAATGGCTTGCTACCATTCATAATGCACAGAAAGAAGATTTTTCAATTTCTCTTTTCTTTCTTTGTGTGTGACACATTATGTCTCCTCAATATGTACTCCTTGAAGAATGACCATGGTTATAAATAGCCCACAGTGATGGCAGTTCCTAATTTAATGGTCTCTGCAGCTAAGCACAATCAAACTCGAACAGAGCCCCTTGGCCTCAGCACATGGTTGCTACAAGCAGAGGACCCACCCTGAACTAGGGCTTATACTTCCTAGTGAAGACTTGAGTCCAAATCTATTTTTGCACTGAAGGGGTCCAGGTTTTGTTATATGGTTTCTTGTCTGTGAATATGCAGACTTTGTTCCAGTCTTTCAGCTGAATTCATTGCCACAAAAACAAAATTGTATCAAATATCAGACAAAAGCTGACAAGGAGTTGGATTTCAATCAATCCCTCGTGTTATTGCAGCAAAACAGCTATAGATCACTTCCTTTTCTCCTCTCCGCCCTTCCATCTTCTCTTCAGTTATAAGAAACTTCAACCACAGAAACACAAAATTACCAGTCAAATAGCCAGTGCTGAATCAGGGCATAAAAATTAATTGGGAGATATGATATAATAATAACAGATATAATAAACCATTAGGTTCTCTTTTTAAAACAGCCATTTAGGAGTTGGCTGTGACTCCAGATTTGCCAATTTGCAAATGTTTGGGTCTGGCCTGTAATTTCTCAGGTATATTTCACATGTTTTTATTCTATCACGTTGTAAAATGCAAATAGGCTAATTTATCAATTATGCTATGGTCAGTGTTGACATTTCAGAGAGTTTCTCACACTTTTATTCATTCAATAGAGAGTAATTATTTTATTTTAATTACTTACCTCAAACTTCTTCCCCAAAAGCTTTGAGGCTTAAATGCTTGTAGGTACGTCAGTGTCAGGCCCTGATTCGAAGGTGGCTGAAGAGAGAGACTGTCGGTACCACAGGAAGAGGTAAGAGTGAGGGAAAGTTCCAGTGACTGGAAGGGTTAACTGAAACGGCCGCTGAGAAAACAGGTGACCGTAATTATAAAGGAAATTATAACTAGAACATCTCCTCAGGCAACATTTTGTTACTGAGAACTCAGGAGTCTCTAGAAAACACAAACTGAGGGTATGTGGGATGCCATTACTGGGATCATTTTTAAATTAGACTGGTCAAATATTCAAGAAGATGATCTAAGAGAGAAAACGCTGCATTGTTGAGGAGATTGGGTGACCTGGCAGTTCTTTTCCATCTTTAACTCAGAGGATTCTATTATCTGGTCTATCTGTATGATAACCTCATTTTAAAAAAATTTAAAAAAAAACTGCATTGCATCACATCACCTACATAACTTCCGTTGAATGTAACAGATGTGTATAGTGCATAAACAGCAGCCTATGCAGATGTGAGCCAAGAAAAAGTACACAAATTTAAAAAGAAAACAGAGATGTGCTATTTGAAGAAGAACAGTGGATGACACAAGAAAAGCAAAATTCTAGGAATCCATTTTGAGAGGACATTTGATTAAATACCGAAACAGGTTATTGTTCTAGCTCTGTTCTTAAAGAGCTACGTGAGTTGTTTTAAAAATCTATAACATGAGAAAATTGATTTACTTACTACTTAGACCCCTTTACCTTTAATAGTAAGTCAGTCTGTAACCCCAGTTGCAGTATATAGTGCTTGGTAGCAAAAGCATCCCTATTTTTTTGCATAAATACTCATGTCATCATGTTTCTTATCTATAAAGTTCATGCTTGAAAAATTAAAAATGTAATGCATCAGTGGAACATCTATACCAGAGAATTCCATTTTTCCCCCCAATTCACTGGAATTCACTGGGACCGAAGACATCTCTCTACCTGTAGTGCAGAAAATTCTTCAATAACTACACCAAGTACCTCATAGTACTTAGTTTTCTTCGTATTAGACAGATAATCTTCCCTTTTCATGCTTTAAGTGCCCTGCCCTCTGGTCCAAAATGCATTCCCTCTCTTTCTAGTATATTCACACACTCGACTTACACTTTTCTATCCTTGTCTTTGACCCCTCACCAAGCCTTTGCTTAGGTCTCTTCTACCTTAAAATTAAGATGAAGTTTTTAATTAATAACCTTTTTCACTTGTGTCTCTGTTTAGCTGTAATGTAATCTTTGTCACGCCTTGGTTATTTCCTTGTTGATGTTGTTGTTTTGAAGCCAGTCTCTGTCCATGCTGCTTCCCAATCTGAGTGTTTTCAGTCTGACCTATGAGTCCAACAGGACAATAAAATGTTCTTGCCCAAACTACAAAATGGCTGCCTAAGAGATGGTTCCAACAATCACTTTATCAGTCCTCCGCTTTCTCCAGGGATTTGTAGCTGTCTACGTGCATGTTGAGTTCTGTTTTGAGACTGCCCATGCCCTCCTGAAGCATATGTTCTATATGTTCTGCTTATAGAACATATACTTCAGGAGGGCATGGGCATTAAGTTGTTTCAATACTGAAACAACTGTACAAGTAAATATAAACTTTCTTCTGGGATGAGCATTTTAAAGAAAAACACATAATTCTTTGAAAGCATATAATAAGGGATCTGAATTTCCCTCTGACTTAGAGGTAGTGTCTTTGAGGAAGGGACATTTGAACTGAAGAACTGTCTCAAGATGGACCACAGATGCATTTTTAGCAAGGCTTGAATTGCCCTAGTTGATACTGGTGAGGAATGACTTCAAAGGCATTGTGGAGAATCAAAAACAGTGCAAACCAACCACAAACGAAAATCAAAAAGGGCAAACAGGCAAACAGGCATGAATGAATCTTGGAAAAAGCTATTTCTCTATCCAGTTGAGAGATAACAGTTTGGGACGAAGTGTCTGTGTATTGACAATAGAAGGAAATGGATAGACTCAATGCACATTCACAGAGTGAAATTGGCAGTGGTGGCTTAGGTGTATAAGGAGGGGGAGGAAAAGGACAGATGGAGTCTGTATTTCTTTAATTCCACGTTTTTTATATGTGTAGCTAGATTCAGTGATATAAAGGTTACACAGAGGAGAATGGGTGTAGAAAAGAAACTACAGGTCAATATCTCTCATGAACATAAATGCAAAAGTCCTCAACAGAATATTAACAAATTAGATCCAACAATCTATAAAAAGAATTATATTCCACAGCCAGCTATGATACATCCCAGGTGTGCAAAACTGGTTTGACATTCAAAAATCCATGAAAGCAATCAAGAGAATGAAAAAGATTAATCACATGATCACGTCAATAGATGCAAAAATGCATTCAAAACAATTCAACACCCATTCATGATATTTTTTTTTATTTGTTTTTTATTTTTTATAAACATATATTTTTATCCCCAGGGGTACAGGTCTGTGAATCACCAGGTTTACACACTTCACAGCACTCACCAAAGCACATACCCTCCCCAATGTCCATAATCCCACCCCCTTCTCTCAAACCCCCTCCCCCCAGCAACCATTCATGATATTTTAAAAAAAAAAGTCTTAATAAACTAGGAATAAAGTGAAAGTTCCTCAATTGATAAAATATATTTAAGAAAATCTACAGCTGACACAATTAAGGAGAAACTCAAAACTTTCCCACTAAGATCAGGTACAAGGCAAGGCTGCCCCAATCCCACTACTGTTTTTCAGTATCTTACTAGAAATTCCATTTAATGCAAAAGGACAAGACAAGAAAATAATATGTATACTTATTTGGAAAGAAGAAATAAAACTGGCTTTGTTGGGAGTTAACTTGTCTGTCTTCTTAGAAAATCCTACAGTATGCACCAAAAGCTGCTGGTTTTCTAATAAGTGATTATAACAAGTTTGAAAGACATAAGGTTCATATACAAAAGTCAGTTGCTTTCCTATACACTAAAAATGAACAGGTGGATTTTGAAACTTAAATAGAATTCCATGCACTTTAGCATTGAAAAAAATAAATAAATAATTAATAAATCTAACAAGATATATGTAAGCTCTATATAGGGAATACTATAAAACTCTGATGATCAAATTTTTAAAAAAAATTAAGTAGTAAATAAACAGTGATATTCCGTGCCCACAGTTAAGAAGACTCAATATTGTCAATATGTCGGTTCTTCCTAACTTGATCTGTAGACTAAATGCTATATAAATTAAAAATCCCCAGAAAATTATTTTATGGATATCACAAGCTAATTCTAAAGTAAACATGAAAATGTCAAAGACCCTGGATGTTAAAGGGGATAAAATAGTTAAAGGGGATAAAATATTTAAACTAGTGATTTCACTGAGAATATCAAAGACTTTGCAAGGCCTCTTCGTTCATTATAAAGCTGCAATTTTGGACGCCTGTGTGGCTCAGTTGGTTAAGCATCTGCCTTTGGTTGAGGTCATGATCCCAGGGTCCTGGGATTGGGTCCCACATCAAGCTCCCTACTTAGTGGGGAGCCTGCTTCTCTCCCTCCACTTCTCCCCCTCCTCCCTGCTTTTCTCTCTCTTCCTCTCTCAAATAAATAGATAAAATACATTTTTAAAAAGTTGCAATTTTTTCAGTGCATTTTTACCAAACTAGAAATTATCATGAATACTTCAACTAAAATTATATTGATGTTCAAAATACTTTTAGCTGCTTAACAGGAACTTACTATTAATTATGTTATTGTATTTCCCATTTAAGGTAGAAGCCCATCCGGGATGCCTGGGTGGCTCAGTCATTAAGAGTCTGCCTTGAGCTCAGGTCAGGATCCCAGGGTCCTGGGATGGAGCCCCACATCGGGCTCCCTGCTCGGCGGGAGGCCTGCTTTTCCCTCTCCCAATCCCCAATTTGTGTTCCTTCTCTCACTGTCTCTGTCAAATAAATAAATAAAATCTTCAAAAAATAATAATAATAAGGTAGAAGCCCATCCTACAGAAGTCCCTATTTGTGCTATTTTTTTTCATAGATGTATAAAAACAAAATAACAACTGTTAATGCTGTTTCTTATTAACACAGTATGAAGAGTGTATTTGATTTTTAAAATCCCTAAAATTAAAATAACTGATTATAGAGGTGCCTGGGTGGCTCAGTCAGTTAAACCACTGAAATTTGGTTTTTACTCAGGTTGTGATTTCAGGGTCAGGAGATTGAGCCCCTGCCAGGGTCCAGGTTTGGCGTGGAGTCTGCTTGGGATTCTCTCATCCTGTGGCTCTTTCCCCCTGCTCCCTGTTTCTCTCTCTAAAATAAATAAATAAATCATTAAAGTAAACAAAACCCAAGTAATTCTATTACAAGGCTGGAAAGCATTTGCCATGATTTGAAACTCTGTCAGCCTCAGGAACATGGCAGTTTTCTGACTTCAGTCACCTGCTCATCTTCCTCCAAGCTGAGCGGAGCCCTTCAACAGTGCTCGAGCTGGTAGACTTCTTTCTTCTTAGAAGAGTTTTCTTGTTTTTTTTGTTGTTGTTGTTTTAAATAAATGGTTGGAAGATTTAGCATGGATATCTGTGAAGTAGGGTCACCTATTCATTTTGCTCTATTTAACAGAAGAGTTCTGAAACCATAAGATATTAATAAAATATGTATATAATTTCACATTTTATTTGGTACCATGATTTCCTTTAAAAATACTAGAATGTTTGCATGCTCTACTTCTTTGAAAAACTGCAATAACCTGTTGTAATATAGTTCTAATCCAGCTCTGATTTTTATAAAACAATATGTAAAATATTTTAAATAAAACTAAAGTTTAATTAACAAGATGCATATTTAGTTATCTTTTCTGTGGGCTTTTACTATACACTATATAAAACTCATTTCGATCTTTCTGGTCTAAAGCAGACATTTTAATTCCATAGTAAATAATAACAGAAAAAAAAATTAAAGTTTAATCTTTAAAAGAAAGTACAATGTGAACTATTTTCACACAAATGTCCTCAAGAAAGTACCCTATACTACAAAGACAATATTGAGAAAGAAAAAGACACTCAGCAGTTCTCTGTTTATTCTCAGGGACACAAGAATCTCCATAAGCCCTCAAAACTATGATGCTAGCTCATCCTTTGTAGTAAAGACAGTGTCTAGAGATGGGGCAAAACACCATAACCCTGGGAAATTATTGACCATTCTCTTCATGGGCTTCTACTTACTTGTTTTTTGATGCGAGGGGTCTTAAATTTAACAGTTTATCTTATTTTCTTTCTCATAAAGAGGGAGTTGGAAATAAAATTACCTATACCCATTAGGTTAAAGATCAATAATAGTGACATTAAAAGAATTTAGAAGTTTTCACCTTGTCAATATTGGTACATAAAACTTGCTGAACAAATTAATAGTGTGAGAAAAATTGTTGCAAGGAGATTGTTCAAATTACTCTGAGGAATTTAACACTCCAGGAACTTTGGAATTTTTAGTCTCTGAAAACAGAATTTATTGCTCATACCTTCATGATACATAAGAAATTAAATCAAGAAAGAGGACCTCCTCCAACATGGAATCCAGCATTTTACTAAATAGCAAACAAACTGGGGCACATGGGTAGCTCGTTTGGTTAAACGTCTGACTTTGGCTCAGCTCATGATCTCGGGGTCCTGGGATTGAGCCCCACACAGGGCTCCATGCTCAGCAGGGAGCCTGCTTGTTCCTATCCCTCTCCATCTGCCCCTCCCCCCACACATGCGCGCTCTCTCTCTCTCAGATAAATAAATATTTTTAAAAATAACAATTAAATATCCTTGAGAAATTAATTTGTATATTCATCTGAAACAGAAATAGGAACCCTTATTCTAAGTAACAATTTAAAAATGTGTCTATCCCCTACTTTTTTCACTATAGTCACCTACTAAATTATTAAAATTTCTCTTTTGTTTTGTGAATTATGTCATTTGCCTAGTGTCTATCTTTCTTGTTAAAGTAGCAAAATGAAAAAGAAATATATTTTATTTTCATATTTCTATCTAGAATACATTGATTTCAGCTGAAGAAATAGCAATTAATCTGTAAGCGCAAATTTTCAATGGAAGTTTTGGCAGAGAGTTCCTAATTCTTCATTATATACATGAATTATTTTCTATGTATGTGGATCATTTTTATGTGCATATTCTTAAAAAACTTGCATTTTCATAAATGTCATTTCATTCAGACTTACCTGACATTTCTGAGCAATTGCTGTAACCATTATATTATCTCACGTAGATCACATGTGTGCACTGCAAAGATTTTTCTCTTTCAGAAAACACCAGATAATTCTCACGCTGAACCAGACCACTCTTGGGAGTTGACTTCCAGCAAGCATTCGCTCTATAGCGATTTTCCTCCTAATATCTTTTTCCGTATTCCATGACTGAAATAAATTTATAAAGAAAGAAATACATAGTCTCATTATATTGTTACTGAAACATAGTAATTTTTGTCACTTGCTTCCTTATAGTAGGGTACTAGTTTGTTAACATAAATTTAATTTTTCCTGCATTATTTTGACATATTTCACTTAGCCACCCTTTGGGATGTTTGTAATACATATACATATAATTTTAAACAGTTTTTTTTTTTTTTTTAAGGAAGTGTCAAGGAGAAGAAAATGGACAAAACTAAATAAATACAAATTAAATAAAAATAAATCACATGTACTTAAAGAAATGCATATATTCCTTATTTTCCATCTTTTTTAGAGAACCCTTTTAAAGATACTTAAAAAAATACTACACACAACTCCACAGAGATCATTGCTTTTTCCAGTCAATCTATGAGTAATTGAAAATATTAACATATTATTTTTTAAGCCAAACATCATTTGCATGACTCCATGGAATTCATACAGATTTTAATATTTTGTTGCATTGTTTCCCCTTAGTTTTAATTATAAAACTATATAACACATAGTCATATATATGAAAAACACATATGTGCATATATATATGTGTGTGTGTACAAGTGGAAAAAAGGGCTTTCCTCCAATGTCTGAAGGGAATATGGCATCAGTTGAAGGCTGTTATGAAAAATTCACAGTAGATAGGTGTTGCCTAGGATTTAAGCTGAAATCACCTATCTAGACACAACCTCAATTTGACACCATAATTCTTTGCAGGCTTCCTTAAAACTCAGTCCAGGTGGAAGAAAAAAAAAAAAAAGGCATTTTGGCAAACTGGCCTCCTGACTCTGTAATGAACATCTTGCTGAGCTCTGCTTATGAATAACAAAAATAGATACAATCGAGCAAAAGATGGGTCATAAAACCTTAAATACTCTGTCTAAGAAGACTGAGAAATAAGAATGAGGCTTCACCTTGCTGATCCTTTAAAAACAATTTCTGGCTTTGTGTGCTTCCTTGTCACACTATGAGTCTCATTCAAATGTCTCAATGGTCAAAGCCTCAATTTCACAAGGTTGGCAAGTTGAGACTCATCTCCTAGGTGTGATTCAGGCAGACAGGCTTCTAAGAGCAATGGGCTAAAAAAATGCTAATACCAATGATGTTTATGTAATGGAGCTAAATGGTGGTTTAGAAAACCCATCAAAAATTGTTACCCCTGCAGGAGATCCTGACTTAACATGTCAGCTAATTGGATAAATTATGGAATGGTCAGCAAGTGACCTCCTATTAGAGAGCAGAAGCTAATGATGGCAATTATTTTGGAAAAAGAAGAAAGAGAAGGGTCTATTTTATGAAATAAGATATTTAAATATAAGGTAAAACCTCCAAACCTGACTCTTTTCCAAACATCTACATCCCTGTTCCATAGCACTAAAAGGCATGAATGCTAAAATGTCACCTGCTGGAAGAGCATACTGAAGAACAAAGGGGAGACATCAAAGTAACTAGCATGGAATGCCTGCATTTAATCTAGAAGAGCTAAAACTCTCCTTGGTGACATGAACAGGAAGAACTAAAATCTCACATATCTTGAAGAGGAAAAGGAGGAGAAAGTTGCATAAATAAAACTTGAAGGGAAACGGAGTCATATGGCTAAATTTTCAAAATATGTAGTTGATAGATACAATTTTGTTATCATAATACATTTTATTTAGTAATCCTTTAGGATGCTTGTACTATATGCTATTTTTTTATGTTTTTTTAAAAGAAAATGTCAGGGATATAATAATCAAAGTCTAATTAAAATACTTAGTGCATTAGTTTACTAACTGGCATAGTTTATATAACATAGTATATAATGCAATGATTAATACATAATTTGACAAGATTTTTTTCTTATATTTAATGTATATATATATACATATGTATATATGTATATATATATATATATAAAAGATTTTATTTACTCATTTGACAGAGATCACAAATAGGCAGAGAGGCAGGCAGAGAAAGAGGGTGGGAGAAGCAGGCTCCCCGCTGAGCAGAGAGCCTGATGCAGGGTTCTATCCCAGGACCCTGAGACCATGACCCAAGCTGAAGGCAGAGGCTTAATGCATTGAGCCACCCAGGTGCCCATGATTTATGTTTTTTGTGTTTTTTTTGTTCTTTTTTGTTTGTTTGTTTGTTTGTTTTGTTTTGTTTTTAAATCAAAGCCTTTCCTTCCCAGGTTTATTGAAAAGTAACTGATATATGTCACTGTATACATTGGAGGTACACCACTTGATGATTTGATTGACATATATTATGAAATGATCAAAATAGTTTCAGTTAACATCCAGTGTCTCATATATATACATGAGAAAGCAAAGAAGAAAAGGAAGGATAAACATTCTCCTTGTGATGAGAACTCTTAAGATTTACTCTCTTAATTAACTTTCAAATATGTCCCAAAGTAGTGTCAACTATAAACATCATGTTATATATCACACCCCTGTGCTTTTTTTTATCTTTAAGTGGAAATGTGTACCTTTGACTACCTTCCTCCAGTCGTCCCTCTCTGCTAGTCACTGTCCCTGGTCACCGTATGTCTGGTCTCTTTTTCTATGGGTTTGTTTTGTTTTTGTAATTTCTGCTTGTTTGTTTGTTTTTAGATTCTACACGTAAGTAAAATCAGACGGTATTTGTCTTTCTCCATCTGACTTGTTTCACTTAACATAATGCTTTCAAGTTCCCATGTTGTTGAAAATGATAGGATTTCCATATTTTTATGGCTGAATAATATTCCATTGTAGATATACCACAGCTGCTTTATCCCTTCACTTGCCAATGGACACTTAGGCTGTTTTCATGTCTTGGCTAGCATCAATAATGTTGTTTGAACACAGGAGTGCAGACATTTTTTCAAGTTAGTGTTTTTATTTTCTATGGGTGTATTCCCAGAAGTGGAATTTCTGGATCATATCATAGTTCTTTTTTTTTTTTTTAATTTTTTAAAGATCTTCTGTCCTGTTCTTCATAGTAGCTGTGGCAATTTACATTCCCACCAAGAGTGCACAAGGTTCCCTTTCTCCACAACCATCCCAGGATTTGTTATCTCTTGTCTTTTTGATAATGGTCATTTTAACAGACCTGAGGTCATGTGTCATTGCGGTTTTAATTTGCGTTTCCCTGATAACTAGTGATGGTCAACATCTTTTCATGCGCCTGTTATTCTTTTGTATGTCTTCTTTGGAGAAATGTCTATGCCAGTCCTTTGCCCATTTTTAAATTGTGTTATTTGGTCTTCAGCTATTGAGTTTATTAGTACTTTGTGCTCTTTGGATATTGACTTTTATTAGATACATGGTCTGCAAATATTTTTTCCCATTCCATAGCTTCTGTTTTCACTTTATTGATGGTTTCTTTTTTTAGTGGAAGCTTTTTAGTTTGATGTAGTCTCATTTGTTTACTTTTTATTTTGTTGCTTACATTTGAGGTGTCATGTCCACATAATCATGACCAAAGCCCATGCTACTGAGCCTTTTTTATGTTTTCTTCTAGGACTTCTGTGCTCCCAGGTCTTACCTTTGAGTCTTTAATCCTTTTTGAGTTAATTCTGTGTGTGGTATAAGATAGGGGTCCAGTCCTTCTTTTACACATGGATATCCAATTATCCCAGCAGCATTTAAATTTCTCAGGGCACCTGGGTGGCTCGGTGGGTTAAAGCCTCTGCCTTTGGCTCAGGTCATGATCCCAGGGTCCTGGAATCGAGCCCTGCATCGGGCTCTCTGCTCAGCAGGAAGCCTGCTTCCTCCTCTCTCTCTCTGCCAGCCTCTCCACGTACTTGAGATCTGTCTGTGAAATAAATAAATAAAATCTTTAAAAAAAAAGTTCTCTTTTCTTCATTGAATATTCTTAACTCCTTTGTCAAATACTAGTTGACTGCTTACACTTGGGTTTATTCTGGGCTCTCAATTCTATTCCATTGGTCTATTTTTCCATTTTTATGCCTGTATCATACTGTTTTGATAATAACAACTTTGTAGTACGCCTTGAAATCAGGGGGCTGTGATGCCTCCTTCTTTGCTTCTTTGTTTTTCTTTCTCAGGGTTACTTTAACTATTTGGGATCTTCTGAAATTACAAAATGCTTTTTTTTTTTTTTTTAACTTAAGCTATCTGTTATTATGGATTTCTAGAACAAGATACAGAGAAGAAACTTAAGTGAATAGATTTCACCTTTTATAGCATCAGGCAAACTTTAAAATCAGTTAAGCCTAACCCTGGCTAGTTTGCAAATATTGAGCAAAACCGCTTTAACAGAAGGAAGAGTCCTATATTGTAGAGAAGTAGGAACTTTGATGTTGATCTGGCATGAAGACCTTTGCTGCTTGGTTTTTCTGCCTGTGTGATCCTCATTTGAATAAGATCTATTATTGAACTTTGGGACTCAGTGGATACTGGAGGACTGACCTTAAATTTCCCCCCAAATCTGATGAATCTAAGGTTGATAGGATACTAGTAGTACAGATAGGGGAAAAGTTTGAGACTGCTGAGAGTCTGTATCTTCTATAAGGTATTTTTTTCAGATGATGACATCCACATTAAGATGCCTAATGTGTGACCGGAATTTTAAGCAACTAAATAGGATCTTGGACATAAATTCATAGGCACATATATTACGCTGTTTTCAAACCTATGCAGATTTATCTGACATGTTGATAATTTAAAATAAAAATATAGAATCATGTGCCTAAAAATTATCATTTTATCCCTTTCTTTGTTAAGAAATGTAATGAAAACTGATTTTTTAAGGTTGAATAAAATAATGATATTTTTATATAATGTTAATTAAAATAGTTTCTTAAGTATTATTGCTGCTACTGTGGAAAGACTGTAAACTGTACTTTTAAAATAATAAAGAATGTAACCTATACCTATATTTTAAATTTTAATAAAAGTTTACTAGAATGTATTACTGATTCTCTAACTAAGCAAACCAGGTAGGATATAAGCAAAAATGCAATCACATTTTCTTGCTAGACACCAGCACCGAGCCTCTATATTAAACTAGCAGGTTTGTAAGATCCTTCCAATCCTTTTGGAGTATTATAAAATCAATTATTATGGACCCTTTTCTTTGGCTAAAGTGCCTTATTTGGCACTATCATAGTCTTTCCTAGTGTGGGAAATTCCTTTTGTTGTCATCATATGTATTATATGTAGAATTGAGAAAGAATATTTTGCATATAGACACAGCACTTTGAATATATTAAGAGATACACATTAATCATCTTGGTTTTCTGGCTGTTACAATAAATTGACTTATAAATTGCTATGTATCTGGTTATTCTATGCAAGGCACTTCAA
The DNA here is from genome assembly GCF_022355385.1 of Mustela nigripes. Classification (NCBI taxonomy): domain Eukaryota; kingdom Metazoa; phylum Chordata; class Mammalia; order Carnivora; family Mustelidae; genus Mustela; species Mustela nigripes. Next base: position 78,039,098 of record NC_081571.1, on the reverse strand, counting down.
GTAAAAAAATTTGCTAAACAAAAAAATGATAGGATGAAGCAGCTGGTTGACTTTTTTTTTTTAATAATTTTCTTGAAATGACATGAAGTTTTTGACAGTATATCTAAAAGGATTTAAAAATTTCTCATGAATAATTTTAAGTTTCAAAGAGGCCTGGTTTCATGATAGGAAAGCTGTTCATTTGTGTTTGTAATCTGGTCTTTGAAAAAAAAAAAAAAAAACAAAGAAGAAGAAAGAAGGAAGGGAGAGAGAGAGAGAAAGAAAGAAAAAGGGAGCTTCCTTGGGAAGACTTTGAATTGAAAAAAAATCTCCAGGCTTGACCTCTTACAGTAAAAGGCAAAGAGAAAGAGGGACCAAACTCAGAGAGGTTAAGGATCCTACAAGCTTCTTTTTTCAGTTGTGTTGGCTGCTGGTTTACCTCAATTCCTTGTGTTCTGTAGTAGTGACATTCTACATTCTGCCTAACCTCCAAATTATCCTTAGTATATTCATTTGTTTGTTTATTCTTTGCATTTTATGTATCATGTAGTTATGGTTGTGAAATCATTTATTAAATTTCTAAAGGAAAAACTATTTAAAAAGTGTCCATTTTGTTCAATTTTTATTCATTCTATTTAATATGAGAAAAAATGTAATACTTCTCACCATATAAAATCAATCAATACTTCACATTTCAAAAGGACCTCAGCCTTCCCTGAAATGTATTTTGGAAAAAATAAAGAAAAATCCTTTAGGAACATTTTTTTTTTTTTTCTGCTATGCTAACTCTGCTGAGACTACAACATCATTTCATGTAACTTTATCACTGATACATTTTCCTACGTCTAATATTTCCCATAATACTTTTGGTTATGTTCTACCTCTTCCATTTGATTTTGTTCCTTGTACTTCTCAAAGCATTTGAGGAGTATTGGGATAATATTGGACAATCAATAATTCATATTGGAAAAAGAATGGGTAGTATTCAAGTGTTGATTTGCAACCACTCAATTGGAAATATGCAATATTAGATACAAAATATCTATTTTCAAATAACATATAAGATAGAAAACAGATGATGCTCTAGGTATTTTATTCTATATTTATATATATATATATATATAATGTAATCTATTCAACAATTATATATAATTCCTGCGACTATTACTAGTATAAGTCCTGAAGAACCCACGAGTTAGAGGGAAAAAAAGACTCATCAATATTATGTGTCTTGGCAAAAGTGTGTTTAAGAGTTTGAATATATTTTCTCTCCCCTTCATATCATTAACCTTTCCTTGTTCTGTCTGTGTGGTATTTCCGTTCTAGAGATTATGCAGAGTGAAAGACAATCCCACAAGCATATTGTCTGTTTGAAGGACATCCAGGGAGGGACAGCCAATTGCACTGTAGCCAGAATTGTGCTCCACTCCCAGGGGAAATTCAGCATGGAGATGGACATTTGTGCAAGAGCCAAGTGTCAAGCATTTTGATTATTTAACTTGGTGTTTTTGCTTGTTGCCATTCTGTAGATGCCTCAAAGCAATGTTCTAGAGACTGACATTTCCTTTTTGTTTTTCTCCTCCTCAAAGAAGACAAAGGTCATCATATTTTTCAGGCAGCTGGTATTTATCAGTGTGGTTCTACACAATGTTTTATTTTTCAAGTGAGATGTACAGCTACTACATTCAAATATCCAGCGTAGCTCAATTCTAATAATAAAGAAAATTTTCCAAACACGAATGATGATCAGAATAACCAAGAATCACTGTGGGTATGAAGCTATTTGAGAATTCAGTGTTACCTACTCACTAGGTCAAGAAAGTAGACACTCTGGATGGTGATACTTGTCAAAATAGCCTTCAGCTAGTTGGCAAATCTATTGAATAGTAGTAAACAAAGATAAGAAAAGGGAACAGATAAGCTTCAGAGTGAGATTAAAAGCTAGGAAAGACTTAACATCAGTGAACACTAACTTTTATACACATTGATGTCTATGTTGAAATTAAAATATCACAAGAGATAAAGAGCATAACCTATAGAGCACAATGACTCTACTGTATGAATTGTAGATGCAACACCCTTGCTCTCCTCAGAAGTTCTTCAAATCACAGTTCACGTGGAGGTACTACTGGTATCCATATAGAATTTAGTGCACTTGGATGAAAGAAGAGGCAATGCACAATACATTTGGGAGATATAGGTAACAAAATACGTATCATTATAGGGCAAGTAGCTCAGAGTTCTGCATTTTAGTATATGGAAAGCTGACGTATCTAGAACTGCAATTCTTGGAAATTCTGGGTAAAACATGTCTTACTTATTTTCATTTAGATGATATTTTCCACCTTTTTCCTATTTGCTACATGATCTTTTCTCAAAATATATTTTATCAGACTTTAAAAACTGTTACTAGAAATAAGGAAACTAGATACCAATGGTCAATACAAGGCTAACGTAATAGAAAGGACATCTTTCATTGTAGTCATAAGTTTCAAGAAAATAGCAGATTATTATATCTACTCCAAACTACATGAACCTGATTTTTTTTTTTTAATGGCAATCAATATTTCATTTTGTTTGCTATATAGCCGAGTGGCAACCTTGTTTGTGGATAACTCCATCCCGGTCATCCTGGCCCAGGAATCAATATGACATTGACCATTTAAATAAAATAGTTAATATAGCCTTCCAACATCCAGTTTTTAACATCTGAAGGGAAATATCTCTGTGTGTGTGTGAATGTGTGTGTGTTTCTCTTTAAGACATAATGATGATAGTACTTTACTAGAAGCAGTTGTGATACAAAACTTGGACCATTTCTTTCCTTTGATTAAACCTCTAGATGGAATGGTATAGATGAAGAAAGCAATTGTGCATAGCCATGGCCTGCCACAGCAAAGAATACATCAGAAGTGATCACTAGTTGAGCTCAATTTCTGAGAAGTTCATTTTCTTCAAACTGTTATAACCTGACAGGCAGAACCACTTGCCTTCCAGCTTTCTGACAGATCCCACTGTGACCAGGGAAATGGCACCTAGCACATTAAATGGATGCTTTGGGTCAGCTGGATGGCTTTTCTTCAGCTATTAAAGATGTATCACCAGGAACTTCTGTTTGCAGATGGCTTTGACACTCCCACACACATACGAGAAGCCCGAGTTATATGTAACACTAATGGGATTCACAGTGTTAATAAAGGATGCTGTAGTTTGAATGTCTGCAAGCAAGTTACCGAGAATAGAATAGCTTTGGACAATAACTTCTTTGAGCAAGCCTTGCTATAGATCAGGTCTATCTGCTATGTGGGAGGAGTGAAAGATTTCTTATTAACAGGGTTAGCCCGACACAATTGTTTGGTAAGAAAGAAGGAGCTGGCATTGAAGAAGGAGAAAATGGTGTCATAAAAACACAATAGCAAAGGGGATTTCCTTTTACAAAGTAACTTCATAGTATAATAATAGTAATTATTACATGAAATATGCTCTCTTGTTTTTGCATATTTGTACCACTAACATGTGTGGCTTTCTATCATGCATGTTCAGGAAAGCCAACTTTGACCTTCTAGTAATAAGATAATAAGGGCTTACTAAACACCGTATTCTAAAATGCTTTTCTACTGGGTAGCAGAGAATGGACTGCAAGTAAGAAACCATGATATGAAATCAAAGGAAATAAGCAGGATAGGGGAAGTGTGAACTGAATTTCAGCTCAGCTGTGTTTTGCCTTTTTGGTGGGAGGTAGGGTTAGTAGAGCTCCAGTAAATGCAGTTCCTAGAGGAGTTTCCAAGATGGTGGTCTGTTTCTACATACGGCCTTTGACGTGGGACCTTGATTTTATTTAGAAGGCAGTTTCAGAAGACGTATTGGCAAACAGAGGAAAGATTGGAGATTCATGTATGTGTTTTAAGACACACCTCCTTCTCTGTGTCTTGAGGTAGTGTATTAGCCTGGAGCTTCTGGGACAGCTAGGGAGGTGGTAGCAGCACCCCATTTCCCTAGTTCACCATAAGCCACTGGTTTTGACCTGAGGCTCCAGTTTCTGAAGAGATGGATCAACTTAATCTTCTGTGTTTGGAACCTCAGGAATAATTTATTAACTGAAAAGAATGATTGCTTTTTACAATCCTACCAAAAAATCTTTAATCATCGTGTCCAAAAAATAATTTTAATTAAAGCAAATATCTTAGATATTCACCTTCACCTTCCATTTAACTAGATTTATGTCAACAAAATGCAAATTTGTATGTGTATATATATTTTTATATATGAACGCATATATAATTGTATATATTTAGATAAAGAAATGTACAGACAAAACCACCCCACTTGGGCATAAATTTTTCTACCTGTCTTCTGATTTCTTTCTCTTTCTGATTATAATAAAACATTGGTAGACTTTTGAAGTTTTAGTGTTAAATGCATATTGTGTATTTTTGATAATCGGTAGGTTGCAATGAATTGTCACTCTATTTTTTATTTATTTTAACCATGTATATATTGTATTTTTGTTGAAGTTTTAAAGTATGTCTTTTCAAAGAAAATGTCATTTATTTTTAGATATACATTAGCTTTTTTCTTAACATTGACTTAAAAATAGCTAAAATTATATTCACTGATAATATTAATTGGTAATTGACAATTATTAAATTGGGAATGGAACTTTAGCTGTTATAGAATTTAGAAAGACAGCAACAGGTCTCCTTAAAAGACCTTATCCTGTTGGCTAGTTTTTACCTGGCCCTTATTCCTTTTGTCTTTATTCTACCAGTGGCTAAACTTTATGTAACAAATAGAAAACCAGATGCTATTCAGAAAACCAAAAGAACAGTTCTAACTGAATAACATTCAATCATCTTTGGCTATGTTAAGTTACAAAGTTTATAGTTTGAATTTTGGACTTTGAGGATCATGTATATCTTAAAAATAGGAGACAAGGTTGACTATCTCTGCATGTACAATATGAATGCAAAGAAAAATTCAATTAATAAGTATCAGTTTAAAAAACTAATATCAGTTTAAAAAAAAAAAGTATCAGTTTGGGGAGCCTGGGTGGCTCACTGGGTTAAAGCCTCTGCCTTCGGCTCAGGTCGTGATCCCAGAGTACTGGGACCAAGCTCTGCATCATCTCTCTGCTTGTCAGGGAACCTGCTTGCCCCACCTCTCTGCCTACTTGTGATCTCTCTCTGTCAAATAAATAAATAAAAATATTTTTTAAAAGTATCAGTTTGACAAATTTCTTTAAAATATTTTTTCAATTGCAGACCATATATTAAATATTTTCTTAGGCTTATTTTCTCCACTGTAAGTATTCACCATTCTTCTAGCTTTTAATTATTTTCTATTGCCATGATCTGAACTAATACAAACTCTCCCTTTTGTTACTAGTTCAGTCACTAGAAGTTTGTTTCCCAGGTAATAGTAAATGATAGAGATTACACTTAAAGGATATAATTTTTACAATATGATATAAAACACACATAATGTCCTTGAATTATTTCATTAAAATGACAGTTACTCCTTCTCAAATGCACACATTAAAATTGCACAATGACATTTTGTACCCCACACCAGTGCTGATTGCTTAACTTTCCTGCTTCAATTCACTTGTGGCAGGGAATTAATCAGTCCACCCCTTGTCTGTTGTCCTATAGTTTATGATGGGTAGCCAAGAGAGCTATAATGCATTCCTTATTTAAATACAATAGTATAAACATTCATATTCATGTGATCAAGAAATAACCAAACTATAGATTTTTAAAACAATATTGACCTCAAAATATTATTTACTTTGATGCTGGTGTGTGTTTGTTTGGAAGTTAGTGTAAGAAGGTATAAATTAGATACAACAAAAAATTGAAAATTTTTGTATTGCATTTTACATGAGTTGACAAAATTAAATATATTACTTAGGTTACATTAACTTTCATGTTATTATTAAATATTTTGATCAGCTTCTCTTCAGGGGTTTGAAAACTGTTTCATTTTAGACTACTTTAAGAAAAATATATAAAATATGAATCCACAATGTATTTATATTAATGGCTAATGACTGATTCAATGCTTTTTTTAAAAGGTGTTTTAATGAGGAGACCTGCAAATGTTCTAATTGTACTCAAAAAGCCCTAGCAAAACATTTTAGGTGATATTGTGAATAGAAGTTTAAAAAAGAAAACTCTCTAGTCTTGGAATGAGAGACTTCTGAGTTTTAAGTTCTAAGTTTGAACTCTAAGAATCCAGGAGAACCATGATTTTTATTTTGCTCGCACAGAGAGCAAAGAGGCACGTAGGGAACAGTATATGTCACCAACCGGAAATACAATGCGATATAAAAGGGTTAAGTCTGATTTATAGCTTCAATCTATTCATCTTATTACCTATAGCTCACTATAAGGAAACTAATGGTAAATGAAATAAAAGATACCTGATCTTTATGTTTTGGGTTTAAATGCCACAATGCACACGTGGATTGAACAGAAACTCCATTTACTGTTGTAAAGCCGTGGGGATGATACTCGTTCGCACCACAGGGAATGCCTGTTTTTATATGTGACATCATTGAATCTTGGCAATTTCTATGTCTTAATCTATAAAAGAGATAATTTAGTCGTTAAATCAATAAGCCTAGATGTCAGCTGGCTTAGACTGAAATCTTGGCCTCAGTTACCAGCTGTGAGATCCGAGGTGAAGCTCTCTGTCCCTCAGGTTCCTCGACTATAAAATGTGGCTAAGATCACCTACTTCATAGGACCATTGTGAGGATTAAAAGACTGAACTAAATATGGAAAAATGCAGTATTATGTAACTACTTTTCACACTAAATAGACAATATATATCATGAATATCTGAAATGAAACTGCTCAGGAAGAACTATGAGAGTATCAGGAAGATTTTCAATCAAATCTCCAAAAAATGCATTTATTAATTAATTTGTAATAGTTTTTTTTTTTTTTTACCTCTATCTAGCCTATTTAATCCTTATGTTCCTGAAATCCCTGGAATATAAATGGATCTCCCATCCCTTTTCTATTAATTGCTCTCCCAAGAGTTGTAGAAAGATTAAGTACTCAGCTTAAGCACATTCTTAACAAATAGAACCTTGAGTCATAGTATCTGTAAGTAACTGAGATCAAACTATTGATTTCACATTGATCTTTCCACACGTGTTGTATGATGGCTCAGTCATTTCCTATGCTGAGTTTTACTTTCCCAATCAGTAAAATAGCTCTAGTAATATCTAAAAGCAATAAGCAAATGTGATGCATTCCAAAAACTCTGGAAAAGCAAAGATCAACAAGCAATAAAGGGAACAAGTTTTGTGATAATCACATGTCATTAGAAAAATAAGAACTGTTAAAGTGTGCACAAAAATTATACCCTTACTAGGAATACATATCTATTGGTTAAAGAGGGCATTCCTACAGTATAATATCTATTGTTGTTTTCTAAACACAGCACACATATAGGTATTGGGTTATAATCCTTGCCTGAGATTCTTATGTAAACAGTTTATTCATTATCTCCATACAAGCTCTAAGGTATCTAAACATAATCTTATGAAGGTTCCAGAATTTTCTCAAAAAGACCTGGGATGTGGTTTATTCTTGAAGCTTCTCAACTGGGAAAACTTTTTCCCTTGAGAGAGTGAAACAGCTCAGAATGTCAAACTTTGATCTAAACTGTTCACAGCATTCACAAGTAATATCAAGACAGTAATTTCCGTCTGTTTTCGTCTCAGATGTGAACCACAATAGCAAAACACAGAAAACCCAAAACATAAAATGTTGCGGGAAAATTCCCCAAGGTGTATTTTAGTAATTCTCTCTTTTTACTCATGATATATATCAGAAGGATAGTGAAGGGTAAGTCAGAAATGCAGAATTCAGTTGTAATATTTTATGTATATTGGAAAAAGTAGATAGCAATTAAGAGATGTGATTTTTTTGGTGTATTTTTAATAGCTGTGTATAAATTATTTCTAATTACGAAGTAAGGAATGGGACCACATTTTCTGAAATCCATTTCAAGCCCAACCAGTCCCAAATGACATAGTTCAGTGCTCCCTAGACACACATTTCTTCTGTATAATTTTATCTCTGTGATGCAGATGTCGCTCTGAGGTTTCCGATACAGGAACAATATCCTTAGAAAACCTTCCCTCCTCAAGGTAATGGAAATAAAAATAATTTAATACTGCAACCTGAAACTTTCCAATCCATGTTTAATATTTTCCACTTGTTTGGTTCTTCCTGACTCGTCTTGTTCACTCTGCTCCTGCTTTTTCCACTTCCTGCTGCTGCAGCTTACCTATGGCAATCCCTTTTTAAGGACATTTAGTAGCATCATGATGTCCATGTCTCCAATGTACCTCTCCATCCCCACTGTCAGAACCACATCCCCTCTGGTTTTTGATTATGAAAACAAAGGCAAGGACCAATTGGACACTTGAAGTAAGTTATCAATGTGTTTTCCAATCCAAACTTAGTGTCAATACATGAAAATTAAAAAACAAACAAACAAACAAAAAACCCTTTGGTTGGCCCAAATGGATTTATTTCTACCCTGAGGGACCCTTGGTAAACAGTGTCAGAACAGCTAGAGTCCTCCAGTATGTATGCCATTTTTCTAGCCAGGAGATGTCTTTTTTAAAGGAGATGTCTTTTTTAATGGGAGGAAGAGAAGGAGAGAGAGGAAGGGAGAGAGGTTGGGTAACGGGTGTCAAAGTCTGTAAACTTGGGGCATTCTTGGCCGTAGGCTTCCATCTTAAAGACTCCATTTATTTGTTTATTTTCAGAGAGAGAGACGGAGAGAGAGCGCATGAACAGGGGGAGGGGCGGAAGGAGAAGAAGAGGATCTCCAGCAGGCTCTGTGCTGAGACCCCAGCCCGACACGGGCTCCATCTCACCACCCGGAGACCACAGCCCAAGCTGAAATCAAGAGTCCGATGCTTAAATGAATGAGCCACCCAGGCACCCCATTAGGCTGCAATCTTTCCCGTGCAGATTTATATAAGGACTTGAATGCATAATGTATGCTACTTTCTTGGCAGAGAGGCCCTTAGAGAATAATATCTATTATTAGGCAAATTTTCTTATATGTGATAGCTCTGTCATTATAAGACTAAAATGGATCTAGAGGAAATACAGCACATGCATATCAGCTTCATATTTACACATGTTCATCATTTATTTTTCCTTTTCCTCCTGCTTATTGAATTATACGGCACATGATCAGGTAGGGTGTTTTGGTTTGTTTGTCTTTGAAGGTCATGAGAAAGTCCCATCATTGGAAATACGCTCAGCAAACTTCCACAAGGTGAGGTCTTTAACTTGGCTGTGTGGGTGCCTCCGGTGAACCTGACATCAGCGTGCTGTCCCAGGAATAATGTCCCTCCTAGGAAAGGAGTCCTGGCGCTCTTACAGCCGAGGTAAGAGAGCCTAAGATGATGAGATTCATGATTTTGGAATAAAATGTAGATGTAGGTGATTTCATATATATCCAAAAGATGCAGGCAGTCAGAACTGAATACACATTGTAAATCTCGATGGATATAAGTGGACATAATTGTCATCATTTGTCACAAATAATGTTTCTACCTATTTCTTTGCCTGCTATTAATAAAAAGCAACTCCAAAGGTTGCTGAAGAAACTTTTAGTTTGCTCTCAGTTCTGCTTCAGAGGAAGGGGAAAAGAAGTGTGTTTATATCCTATTGAGGAGGAAATACGGTAAGGAAGAATTACACAGCTCTATGACTGGGGGTATCAGTTTCCTGGAGTTCTGGGGAGCTCAACTCATTCAGTGAATGTCTTATCAGTGAAATACATTTGGGGTACTCTCACAGAAAAGCAAGACATTAAAAAATATTTTATCTGCTCCTCTATAGGAGATTACATTAACACATATATTAATATTGAGAACAGTTAGTGAATACAAAATATAATCCAGTGTAACTGTCTAAAATCGCAGGAGAGACATCTTCATAAAATTACAAGGAGTCCAGAAAAACTCTTACTGTATTTTTGAAGGAGATGAATTCAACATCTTCTCTCTGGTTCACTTCCTCCATGATAAAAACCTTTGACTCACCCATCCACTCCCACGTGGCATCGCAGTAGCCTCTCTCATATAATGTTTGACAGAATACGACTGGATAACACCCTGCAGCTTTCACTTTTGTCTACGCCTCCCTCCACCCCCAATTCTCTTGCTAGAGGAGGACAAAGCCACTCGTCCCCAGAGAACCGGCCAGCCCCATGCGCTACCTGCTGCGGAACTAGTAGTAAAGGGCAGGACGGATTCCTTGAACTGGCAAGCTTAGGCAGGTGGGAACGACAGGAGTATAGTTCCTCAGGCTCAGCTGGACTTCGGATCACTCCCAGGGAAGCAATGGTAACTCAGCTCCTCCAAAATATTGCTCTCCTTGTTGAACATGTCTTAGAACTACAATATTGCATTTACTTACAACATATGGGACTTGAACTACAAGGATTATATTTGGTCATAATTTAGAGGAACAGGCAATTTGGGCTAGCCTCCTGTGGGGATTCTGCTGGTCTTTCTTGGTACCCTACATATCACTGTGGTCCTCTGAGGTCTCACTGGAGACTGTTTCCAGGGCTTGAGCTGGGGTAGCTCCATGTGGTCTCCACCTCTCATTCTTGCCAGAGCCACGTGATGTTCTAAGAATGCCAAATGGAATCCGAAAGGCCAGGTGAACCTTGGGCTTGGATCTCATTTCCTCTGCATCATATAGAGTGTGCCATTCAGGTCATGCCCGCAGTCACCTTGTGGCTCACTAAGCGGCTGGCTGTCCCAGGGAGACACAGCTGGTTGGCACATCTTGGCTCCATGGGGTGACTTTCTTACAGGCTAGATGGTTTTTCCTCAGTTGGCAGCACCGTGGTCAGAGACCGTACAAAGTGAGGCTACAGAGCCTTCTGAAGACTAGGCTCTGCCTTCGTGTGGCATTGTCTCCATCACATGTTATTGGTTAAAACAACCACAGGATCAGACCATATAGGGATTGGGAAAATGGACTCCACCTCCTGAGAGGGAGAAGCCACAGAGTAAGGGTGCATGGGAAAGGGTACAGCAATGACAATTTTGGCTGCCATCTTTCAGTCTGACATTTTTTCTTAATCTCATTATTTTAATTTTCCTATAAAAAGCAGACAAGCACACATCAGACAAACAGAAGAAACCCACTTCTCTCCTTGCTCAGCAACTGCCCCCACATCATTGCAGTACTGACCGATTTCCATTCCTCCTTCATTCTCTCTCCCAGGGCAGCGTTTTCTAAAGTACGTAAAACATGATAGTGCTTTTCTTGCTCAGTGTGGGGAGTCTGCAAAACAAAGTTGTGCACAAACTCATCTGATTATATTCTTCATAATCAGTGCCTTAAGGTAGAACATTTACTACAAATACTGCTGTATTGATTTGTTTTAGATCGTATTCCATTTGAACAATACGCCATTTGTCTTAAGACATAGATTTTCATTTGATTTTTGTGCTATTGTTTGTTAAATGTAATATATTTTCTGACTATGATGTTGCATATTTCTGATGCATGCAAATGGAATTTTTGTGTGATTTGTGTACTGTTATTTGTAAATTTGATATCTTTTTTACTATTATGTTTCATAGTATTTCTAACTCATAAGAATTGGATGAGTGGCTTAAAAATAGGTCAGTGATGCATAAAAATAATGATCAAAATTGCAGTGCAAGAACTGAAATGGCACAAAACATCATAAACGTAAAAAGGATAAATTCCGGGGCAAAATGAAATATGAATCTGTATGTGCATTGATAAGTGATATATAAATATAATGGTTTCTCCTAAGCAAAAAAAAAAAAAAAAACAAGAAAATGGTGCACAAATGGACCATAAGCATGAGAAAAATAGATTCTAGCAAATCCATGGTCCATTTGCACCCAGACCCTCCAATGTGGTCTGTGATTAAATGTCATCAGACCGCATGTGGATGCCATTGGTACACTGATCTCATTATTAAAATGCACTGTCCTTTGTGCTAACACAATTGTTTTTATATTCTTTCCCCCACAAATTCAAAACAGTATTTACAGAACCAAGTTGGTTATTTTTTCACTAAGTGTAGGGAAGAAAGAACAGAATCATCCAGCCTTCTTTAAATTAATACTTTTCCTCTCAAGAAGTACAAGGCAGAGTATTACCTAGAATCCTGTAAAGCTAGCGACTAGGTTAACAGGAATATTATGCTCAGGGCAAAATCAGAAGGAGCTAATGACAAAAATCCCTCCATTAAATGACATTGTTGGAAGTGACAAAATACCGATGTCACAGAACCAAGAGCAGTTACTCTCCAAATATGTGGAAGCGGGCATTTTATTCTAAAGGTGAACGAAATCAGTTTGCATTATGACATGTAGATTATGAATCAGTACTTTATGTATGTGAATAATGCAGCTGAGGGAGAGTACTTTCAGGTTTTTCCTATGTATCACTAGAATTACACGTGGTAGAAATGTACATTATGTTTTATTAATTGATTATTAGGAGTGGTGATGTCAAGAAAGAATCTGAGCCATATTCTGATGGAGCTTCAGCTACATGGAAAGGCAATATTTTAGATATTTAATAAAAATACATAGCTCCTGGTAGAATATGGACAGCAACCTAGCAGAACAGAAGAAGAACATTAAGGAGGTCCCAGTGAGTGTTAGCTAAAGTTCAGCCATAGCAACACATCCAATCAGGAAGAGAGCTACTATTAGGTAAATTGACTTTTATTAGGGGGTGATGGGTCAAAACTAAGCCTTAGGATCCTGAAACCAAACTTGATCAAGGAAGAGTTCAACAGTCTCTCCTATGAACTTGAGCTTCCAGAGTAGCCAATGCAATTAAAGCAAATAAACCATGGGCTCAACAATGATTCTTAATTTCAGGATAAGATATTTTTCTAGTGTTTCTGGAATCTTCTCCTGGTGAACCCCCTCCATGATAGCTTCATGCCTTTTATATTCTATATCCTTTTCTTGCTATTCTTGAAATCAGCCCGGTCAAATGAATCCCAGCAAGTCTGCTGAGAGTTGCATATATCAGTCCGAGCCTCTGACCTTCAAAAGTGCATTTTTCTGGAATTTTCTGGAAACTTCGATCCAGGAACCCTAACTTCTCTTTTTTTTGTCTACATGGCAATGCAGAATGTGTTCTTCCTTTCAATTACCTGAATGTGAAGTTTTCTTTGACAATACAAATCCATGTTTTTCTCCATGAAGATTTTTTTCACTACTCAGTCCCTGCTGTGTCCTCACTTCCTGAATTCTAACACATAATTAAGTAGAACTGCACAATTCAGTACTTTGTCATATATTTATTTCCTTCAGAGTAACGTCCGTTTCCTCCCAAGCTCAAATGAACATACCTTGAGGGAATTCTTATGTTGACATTCTTATGAGAGTTGCAGAGGTACAATATTCTGGTAGGTTGTCTGCTATCAAGGCACTTAGAATCTAGTTAGAGATCTACATAGAAACAAACAAAAGAATAGAATATAATTGGGCTCCAATTATAAGGGACACTCTACAAATTCCTCTGGCTGGCAGAGAAGGTAAATGAGGACTGGAGTGCTGGTCGAGCATCCCTCAAGGCTAACAACAGTCTTAAGGATTTGTGGGATTCGCCTCAGTAGAGGGAAGGGTAGTAGAATATCAGGGGAGGCAATCATGAGGAAGGAGAATGCAGTGGTGAGAATGAGCCTGGGAGTTTTGAAAAGGTAACAGGGAGCCTGGAGAATTTTGTCATAGAATGCTACTTCTTGCCACGGAATTATTCAGAGAAAGAATGATGGGGATATGTAAATATCTGGCTATTAGTACTGAAAATTCTACCTTAATGAGGAGGTATTTGGCTATAGGGAATGATGGTATTGTGGCTGGAGTTTCCAGAAACAGTGATAGATTGTGTTCTACAGAGTTAGAATTGCTCGTGAATAATGTAGGAATGTGCTGGTGTGTGGGTGTGGCTTGTGATGTATGACTGGACTCTGTATTGTGACTTTTAGTGTGATGGCTCTTCCAAATCCTTATTATAAAATTATGAAGGAGTTATTGCAAGTAAAACGATGAACATTCTATTGTTCTGATAATCGTCATAAACTGATAATCTTAAAAAAAAAAAAAAAAGTTGTTAGGCAAACTCTGACATACTATGACACACTGCTCACCAAGGTCTAAGAGTTTCTTCTTTTGGGAAAAAAAAAATGAAGTGATTGCAAGTCATACAGAATTTTTTTTTTAATCTTATTTTATTTTAAATTGTGCTAAATCATGAAGAAAATGATCTGGTTAAGAACGTAAATTATGTATATAGAAACATGCTTTTAAAATATTTTATTTATTTCTCATTTTGAGTTTGAAAACAAAAAATAGCTTTTCATCATTGTGTTTACCTATTTGATATTTGCAATACAAATCTTTCTGTAAACACTGAATATGTAAATAAAATGGAAGGAGTGGCTCTCAAATGCCCCAGGGGACATCTGGAGACATTCTGATTGTCCCCACCTGGGGTCAGGGGGTGGTCCTGCTGGCATCCGGAGGATGGAGGACAGAAAGGGGACTGAACATCACAGTGAGTAGGACTGCCCCATAACAAAGAATTAACCTGGCCCAAATGTCCCCAGTGTCAAGGCTGGGACCACACCCAAACTGAACTGAACTGCGCATTATCCAATAAATCAGATGATCCTTCTAATGGACTAAAGAAGAAAGGAATGAAACTTTTTCCTAATTAACTATTGAAATGTTGTCTATCTGGGCTGCATGGGAAAGTAAACCCAAAATTAGGATGCAGTGTTGATGGGACTGAATACAGCATTTCACCGTCATAGTGACACTTTTGCACACTGAAAACATCTTAAAAGGGAGATCTAAAAGCACGTTCCAAATGTTAATGTATTCTGAGGACGGCCCTGATAGCCGCGTGTCTTTGTGTTCCATTTCGTTAACGAAGGAACACACACAGGAAGGTTGGAGGTGACGCTATCAGGGTCGCAGAGTGAATTCATAACAGTCCAAACCAGATTTTGAGGATCTAATTTTGTATTGTGATCAAATAATTTTACCTTTCAGATAGTTTTAAATGCAGTTGGTCATGATTAAATGTATCTCCGAACATAAAAATTTGCTCTCTTAGAAACATAAATATGCAACAAGGTGATAGGTGACTTGGCGTATTTCACGTTCTCTTATCATCTATGAATTTGATTTCTTGTGTAAGAAAATTGAGCTTATTAGAATTCACGGATTCTAATTAAAAAGAATTTCCAAACTGCCTTCAGGGAATGTAAGGTTAATTAGTCCTTAATTCTCTCAAAATAATTACTACTTTTCTATACATATAATTGCAGGAATAGAATACTATTTGGTTTTGGTGTGCAATATAAGAACTAATCCCTTCACTTCATGCATCAAAGTCTCTTTAGAAAATATAATCAAAGAATTATAGGAAACCAAGCCCTTTAGATCCTGAGGAAACATGATGTACCACAATAGGTAATTTTGTACTGTAAATTAATTTGTATATAGGGATGCATTCACGGGATTTTTGTTAACCCTTGGAGTGATTTCTGCCTCATCAAATAATTATTGAATATCTATTAAATGTCAAAGACTGTTACATACGTACCTCACGTATAGATCTGTGACTTCCTTGATTTTTAAGTAAGGTTATTATCTTATCGAACCATTCACATATTTATTCAGACAAATTTTCACATGGATTGATATATAAAAATAAAGGTAAGTACAAGCTTGTTGCCTGGAAGGGTCAGCCCTTTGTGGAATAAATGGAAAAAAAGTAGGAAAAAGAAAAGAGAACAGATAGGGAAAAAAAACGAATGATAAGACAAACGTTTGCCTATTTTTTTTCAACTTCTCTCACCCAGCCATTGAAAAGAATGAAATCTTGCCATTTGCAAAGATGGGAATGGAGCTAGATCACGCTTGATGAAATAAGACGTCAGAGAAAGACACATACCACGATTTCACTCATATGTGGAACTTAAGAAACAAAACAGATGAACATAGGGGAAAGGAAGGAAAAATAAAATTAGACAAAATAAGAGAGGGAGGCAAACCTCTGAGCTCTAGGAAACAAACTGAGGGTTGCTGGAGGGTTCAGGGTTGGAGAGATGAGGTAACGGGGTGATGGGCATTAAGGAGGGCACGTGATCTAATGGGCACTGAGTGTTACGTGCAACTGATGAATCACTAAATTCTACTAGGGTGGAGGCCAAGAAAATTAAGGCCATCCCACCTCAAGTTTAGCGTTAGCACAAGTACAGCCATCTTAGCTTCAGTAGCCATCTCAGGCCTCTGTGACCAGAGGCTAAACTCTAGTTACAGGAAAAACCGCTCTACCCAACCCTACTTTAGTTACAGGAAAAACCGCTATACACAACCCTGCAAACACTCTGGCAACAGCTAATCAGCTTACTGCAGGGAAGTCTGAAATTTCCCCACTCCACCCCCACCTCAAGCCTCTGGTAACCACACATAAAAATCCCTTGCTTGGCAGGTCCCGGGCTCTCACTCCTGTTCTGCTGCACCGGTGACAGTCGTGAGCCCAGACTTGAGTCTGAATAAAGACCCTCCTGTGTTTGTATCAGTGTTGGCTCCTTAGTGGTCTCTCGGGCTCGAAACTTGGGAATAACACTAGTAATACACCAAATATTAATCAAATTGAATTTAAATTAAAACAAAACAAAACACAAACCTCTCTCTCATATTCTACCTATGTTATTTAGGGCACATGCATTCTAACTTGCCACGTTTTTTTTTTTAATAAAAGCAGCCTCTACTAATTTTTAGTAATTAATAATTGGCAAACTATTAATGTTACCTCTTATAATTTTTATGACATTATTACTGTTTGAGACTCTGGTATGTGTCAGGTGTTTTGTTGGGTGCAAGGAATATAAAACTTTTTTTTTAAAATTTCTTATCTCTGGGAACATACAGATTAGCACAATAAATATATGTGCTATAAAAATAAAAGTGCTATGATAGACATATGTGTTGGTATAACATTGCCTGTAAAAGAATGAATACAGAAAAATCTCTGATAAACAGACAAAGGTTCTTGGCAAAGAGGATGACATTCATAGCTTGGTCTTGAATGATACATTTGCAGAGGGAAGATTTAGTTTGAATCTGCATTGATTCCAATGCAGAAGGCATTGTGGGCAGAGGCGGTTACAGCCAAGTACATTGATGGGAGGGAGGGAAATACCACATAATTCAGTATGACACCACCATAGGTCCAACGTGAGAGTAGTAAAAACGTAGATGGGTAAGTAATGTGAAAATTTCTCCACGGGTAGTTTATGTAAACCCTACGTGAAAAAAAATACTACTTTAATCTGGATAGTAGCATGATGTGTGTTGCTTTTTAGCATTGCCAATGGCAGTGACATAGAGTATAGCTAGAAACGAAGAAGAACAATTAGACTAAGCTCTTTGAGTTTGAACAAGAATTAATGAAGAACAAAATTCAGGTGTTGGCAGGAACCGGAATGCAGGTATTAGACATGATAAATGTGCAACTGGAAAGAAGAATACATTGATTAATTGAGGATAACTGAAACCACACTATAAATTGAGAAGCAAATGCATTCTACGACGTAATTAAAATTAACTGGGGATAGGTGCAACAAAACATAAAGGATTTACTGTGTGCTACTGATTTCAACTTCTGATTCATTCTCCCAGGGGAGCATGGGAGTAAGAGAATAATTGTCATCGCACTGCAATTTGCTTCTTTGCATAGCTCGGGTCCTGCTCATCCCCTTCTGAATTGCTGCCTCAGGTCTGCCCTCAGAGGCAATGTTTCTGTTTGAGCCACAGCATCATCCGTCCTATGGAATACGTCTCTCTGCGTCTGCTCCTACGAAGGTCACCTTCCTTGGATAGGCTTTGCTGATCTGATCAGGAGGATGTTGAATCAAATATACTTCTGGCAGAAAGACTAGGCTGATCGTGAAGGAAAGCACCAGACTAGAGCTTCTTATACATCAAACTGGAGAACATGGAATGAAGGTTCACAGCATCATAGTTTGATGTGCTCTTCGCTATTTTCTTATGCAAACCCTCCTTTTATAGACAAAGAAAAAAGACCTGAGAGGCTATAATAAAATCATGGCCATTCAACTAAGTAATGGTAGCTCTAGAAATAGGACTGAAGTTTTCTGACCTGGTTTATTGACCAGGGGAATTCCAGAATCACTCAGGTAGAATTTCTGGAAGTCATACTAAGAAAGATTTAGTTTGAATCAGAAAGGACTCCCAAGGCTCACATGATATACCAAAAAAGTAAATAAGATTTATATTCCACATTGGATGAAGTTGGATTCCTCATTTACAGACCTCTAATCCCCTACTGGTATATGGTTTTTATATGGCTTTTATAGGCCTGTAGTAAAGTAACTTTCATTTTGTTTCATGTAATTGACCTGATAGGACACACATAAGTGTTTGCATATAATTTCTTACAGCTGTGGCCATAGCCCCAATTAACCAAGGGTAGTATTTCACCAAGTCATTAAAAGTATTATTGGCTGACCCATTACAGCATACAGAGCCTTCTAATGGAAAGCAATTTGGGAGTGAATATAGAGTAACTTGAAGGTATTTTAAAAATAAATATTCATTACATTCTAAAGCCAGATATTAACAAAGAAACTGATTATAAGATGTGATTAATGGTACAGAAACATTTTTTCTATATTCCTCTATAATCATATGAACCAAAGATTAGTGTGTGTGTTCAGTAAAAAGGAAGTTATATGGTAAGCCTTGGACTTGCAATAGTGTTCATTCTCAACTCAAACAAAACTCTGTAGTTGAAAATATAAACATATATACTTTTAATTATTTAACAGTTTGCAACTTGCGTGCTGACTTCCCAGTGTCAGTGCCTACAAGCGGATATAAAGGAGAGAAGGAAGAAAAGATGAACCAGAACACAGGATTCCAGCTCCGAGAATTACAAGCTGATTGTCAGGGTTCAGGTATGTTTTCAAAGTTATGTTTACATACCATGGCTTTCTTGTTCTCTCAATTCTTGCACTACTCTGCAGTGTTTATACTTCTTGAAATTCAATGAAAACTGTGTGAAAGCTTAGTTTACATATTTGTCCAAAACTCGGCCAGCTACACATTTATGTTTTTCAAGTGGGCAATTGCAATGTAAATGAATGGGATCGTTTGAAGCAGAATGTGCAGATTGTAGCTACTCTCGTGTCTACTGAAACGACTTTTAGCAATGTTGCCTTCTGATGGTGAGGTTTATTTTTTCCCTGTTTTGTTAAATATATCATCCGGGTTAGGCTAGGTTTTGCCAAGTTTTTAACAATTCACTCAGGCAATGATCCAGCCAAGAGAGAGGTTGGTTAGAATGCTAGCATGACCCTGAAATGTCACTTTTGTTTATTTGTTGGTTTGTTGGTCTGTTTGTTTAAAGAAGGTTTAGTTTCCACAAAAGCCCTTTTTCTCTTGTAAGTCAGCAGGAGTGTCTATCCACTGTAGTCCCTCAGGAACTCAAGCAGGTGGTTAGTAGACCACAGAAAAAAAGATGTTTCACTTGTAACTAAATACTGCAAACTGATGCTTTACTGACAGCTCATTGGCCAAAATTAGTCATGGGCTCCCCCATGGGGGGCCAGCGAGTAAGTTCCCAAATGCACTCAGAAGGCTGAGAATCAACAGCACTTTGACAATAACACGATTATCTCTGGCTATTATTAAATGTACGTTCTGTCATTGGATTCATTGCATCTCTCATTGGTCAACAGAAATATAAATGAAAACATAGGCAAATGAATGTAAAAATAACACCAAAAGTCAGAACACATATTTTAGTACTTAATGCTTAGGTAACAGCATCAGGAAGGTAAGTTCTAAGTGGTTCTTGATATATAATAACTCTTTTAATTCTATAGCAGCCCTGTTAATTTGGTGCTCTTTCTCATAGTGTTTTTCCAATGAAGAAACTAAGCCAAGAGTGGTTAAGTACTTGCTTATGATCCCACAGTGAATGAATTACAGACATGGGATGCAAATCAGTCATTCCATCTCTAGAGCCCGGGTTCCTTTCTTTTTAGGATTTTATTTAATTATCAGAGAGAGAGAGAGAGAGAGCATAAGCAGGGGGATCAGCAGGCAGAGGGAGAAGCAGGCTACTGAGCTAGGAGACTGATAGAGAACTGAATCCCAGGACTCTGGGATTATGACCTGAGCTGAAGACAGACACTTAACGAACTGAACCACCTTGTGCCCCAGAGCCCAGGTTCTTCATCATTTATCTGTACTGCTTCAAAGTGGAAGCATTTTGGAGACCCATGTGTTCTCTTTTCAGTGATAATCAAGAGGACAAACTCTGGAATCAAAATGCATTGGTTGGAATATCAGTTTAATTGTCTCCAACCCCCTAACCTTTTGCAAGTTATTTAAATTCTCTGACCTTCATGATCTTCACCTGTTAAATGTAGGTACCAGTGACAATACCTAGTTCAGGGGAATTCTGGCTACAGTGATACATACTAATCATGAGTAATGCTGTCACGATTACACAAGAAAATAAAAGTTCTTATATTATTTCATGTTGGTGAAGATCATTTGTGATTGACCAGATACTGCTTCAGGCTTACAATGACTACATGGAGGTTGGCGGGGCTGATGTGATGTGCTTGGTGTCACAGAGCTCCTTAGTGGGATGCCTAGGATTCCCATCCAGATCCTTCTAGCTGCTAAGCACATTCTCCCATCTGCAGGATCTTAGCAAACCATCAGCTACCATAGACTTGTGGTAGGACATGAAGGACAGCTTAAAATTTTGGAGCATTTTTGCTTTCCCATTTTGATCACTTGAAAAAGTACTGTCTGTTGAGTTTCTTTATGGTAATTTGCTGTTTTTTTCTTCCTTCCTTTCTCTCTCTCTTTTTCTCTCTTATCTATTTATTTTTATTTATTTATTTTATTTATTTTTCTTTTAGTTAGTGCCTATTTGATGGAACATAATTTGGGGATTCTGCAAATATCCTGTTTCTTAAATATAAATTGAGAAATTTATGCATAAATTGAGAAATGATGTTTCAAACTCTGATTCTCCTATTTGGGCATTTATTCCATCTAGTTTCCACACTTTCCCATCCCCCATTCCCTCTACCATATGTAACTAATCATTTTACTTTCTGGTTTGTCCTTCCTATATTTATTTTTCAGATGCATGCATATTTTCTTAAACCCCATTTCTTTCTTAAATGAAAGGCAACATATTATAGATATTCTGCATTTTGCTTTGGATCATTGAACAATATTCTGAAAGTCACCCCATAACAGTTCATTAATATCTTTGTCATTATTTTTTACAGATGCACTGTATCCCACAGTGTGGATGTATCAGAATTTTTCAACTATTCTCCTATGCATTTGTATCTAGGTTGTTTCCAGTATATTATGATTAAAAATAACACTTTAATGAGTAAATAATGTGTATGTATATTTTTGTACAATTAAATGAATATCTTCAGGGTCAATTCTTAGAAGTGTAAGTGTATTTGTAGTTTGTAAGTGTATTTGTAGTTTGTTAAGTATTGGCAATGTTTCCTGCAGAAATGTGGCCATAAGCAATGTTTGAAATCGCTTTGTTCCCCCACAGCCTCACTGACAGAGTGTTTTGTCATCCTTTTCCACAGTTAGATATGGTATCTCAATGTTGTGTTGATTTGTATTTTTGGAGTTATAAATGAGTGTGAACTTTTTCCAAGACATGAGGGTTATTTTTTAATTTATTTTCTCACATTTTTTCTGATGATATTTTTGGTTCTTAATCTCCTAATTTTTAAAAATTTGCATCACTGGGCACCTGGATGGCTCAGTGGGTTAAGTCTCTGCCTTCGACTCAGGTCATGGTCTTGGGGTTCTGGAATCAAACATGGCATCAGGGTCTCTGCTCACTGGGGAGCCTGCTTCCCCCTCTCTCTCTGCCTGCCTCTCTTCCTACTTGTGATCTCTGTCTGTCAAATAAATAAGTAAAATCTTTTTTTTTAATTGCATCATATAAACATAAAATAAGCTGGCAGGTTTCTGGTGATTCTCATATTTGAACTTAAAGCTTTGTGCTAATCATAAGACCAAGATAGATATGTGCTTTGAGGTCAGATACATCTCAATTTTCCACATATTTCAAAATTAGATCTTAATAGTAAAATTATATTTTTTAGTAAATTGTATGCGAATTTCAGTTATTAAGTGTTTTTAAATAAGGATATATTTTTAAGTAATGAGGTATTTAAACATTTATAGTAAAAAAAAAAGCCTATTCAGGATACAACATGATATATTTATAATAAAGTTCTGATTATCAGATATACAGTTCTACGTGACCTTATCTGGTCCTAATTGCTAGTGATCATTATTTAATAAGGCGGCTTTCTGACTATATTTAATAAACATTTTATGTTCAATTAGGTTGGAATAATGGAAAAGTTGCCAAAACAGTAGAGATAATTTTCATGTACACTATAAGCTGTTTCTGTTATTATTAACATCTTTCATTAGTATACTTTTGTTAAAATTAATGACCCAACATTGCTACATTATTATTAAACAGTCTTTATACTTCATTCAGACTTCCTTAGTTTTTACTTACTGCCATTTTTCTTTTCCACGATTCCAAACAAAATATCACATTCCACTCCATATTAGCTTTGTTTATCTTACTCCAGCCCTTTACCTCTAACCCATCTGTGTACTTATGTCTTTACATTTAAGGAGAATTTCCTGTGGACAATACAGGATTGCGCCTTTTTAAAATCCATCCTGACCACTCTGTCTTTCAATTATTGTAGCTAGAAAATTTACATGTAATGTAATTATGTGTATAGTTGAGTCAATTCTACCATGTTGATAACTGTTTTCTATTTGTTGGAATTACCTGGGTTTGCTTTCTTCCTCTCTTTCTTTCTATGTCTACTCAGATTTTAATTGAGTGGTTTAAACTATTCCAGTTGTACCCTTTCTTAATATGTGAATTATAAGAGCACCTGGGTGGCTCAGTTGGTTAAGCCTTAGCCATCAGCCCATGATCCCAACACACTGGGATCAAGCCCCATGTCTGACTTTCTGCTCAAAGGGAGTCTACTTCTCCCTCTTCCTCTGCCCTTCCCCCACTTGTGCACATTCTCTTTCTTGCTTTCTCTGAAATAAATCATTTTTATATGAATTATATGTTCTCAAATGTGTGTGTGTGTGTGTGTTTGTGTGTGTGGTTGCTCCTAAGTTTTCAATACACCATAAGAAATCAAGATCTATTTCAAATAACACTGTACTGCTTCATCGGTAGTGCAGTAACTTACTCCCCCTTCTTAACACTTTCAATACTCTTGTCATTAATTTCCTTTATTTGTATGCTTTAACCACTTGAAACATTGTTACTATTACTTTTGACAAAATCTATGAGATCAGTTAAGAATAAGATTAATAGAAAAGATTGTGTTTTGCCTTCACTTAGCACCTAAAACAATAGCAATTGTAGAAACGAGCACATCTAACATGCAGATCTTGCTTTCTAGTATCATCTCAAACAACAGGTACCCAGGCTGCGTGGTGAAATGGGTGATTCTAGAACTGGGTCAGGAATTACACAAGGTGACAATCTCCTAGTGTCAAAAAGTAAGGAAGCCTTAAAACAAACAAACAAAACAATGAGTGTGAGGTGTGTCCAAGAAACACAGAAGGCAAATAAAGGAACCTCTGATGAGATAAAGGTAGAATATTTGTAGTAACAATATATAAAGTATTTGATTACAGTATTTAATGACAACCCAAAGTACACAGTAAACATCCAAAAGTACGTATTGATATAAGTGATTGCATATATAAATAAATGAGAAAATAGACAAATCTCCAGTAGAATTCCAAATAATGAATGTAGATACTTCACTCTCGGGAAGGTGGAGCTAACGTCTTCCGTCTTCCTCCTTAAACCTGTGCTGTCCATAGACATTTTCTTCCTAAGAGTAAATATGAAAAAAGGTGGGAAAAGTGACTTGGATAGTGGAGAAACCTATGAGCCAGGAGGCCAAGATCAATACTCGTAGTTATACATCAAATCAATAGTATATATCCTTGGTACTGATGTCATGAGAATGGCACTTTACCTCTGTGTGGACTTACCTCTTTGGCAAGTCCCCATCTTAAGAATAAGACATAAGACCCCATCTTAAGAATGAGTTACACATTTGACTAACCCCAACTAAGGGCCATTTTATAAAATACCTGACCAGTATTCTTCAAAACCGTCAGGGTCACCAAAGCACAAGGAAAGTCTGAGAAACTCTTAGAGCCCAAGCTACCTGAGGAAACATGACTAACAGATAGAACTTGGTATCCTCGAACAGAAAAAGAAGATTAGGTAGCAACTAAGAAAATCTGAGTGACGTATGGATGTTAGCTAATAGAAATTTATTAATATCGGTTCATTAATTGTTAACAAATAAGCTATCCTAATGCAAGACGTTAACAGGGAATTGGGGAGAGGTGTATGGTGCTATCTTCACGAGTTCTCTGTAAAGTTAAAACGCTTCTTAAAAAACTTAAAATTTTTTAAGTTTATTTATAAACAAACAAAACAAAACAGAAATTTGGCAGGAAAGCTAGTGATCCTTGATTAGGTCTAGAATGCAAACTTGCAAACCACACAAATGAAAACACTGCCTGGTCTAAGGCAGAGACATCTCCTGACGGGAACAATGCGGTGCCTTAGGAACTGATTGATCTGTCTTCATCCCATATAGCACAGAAGTAGCCCAGACTAAGCTGTTTCAAAAACATCAACTTTATAATGGCAAGGAATGGACTTCAGCATGAGGCCTCAGTGGTATTGAGAAAAGGGATGGATTTGACTTGAACCTGGGGCTGGAGGGGCTCATTCTACTCGTGCCCTGCATCTAGAAATCAGTAACCTATCCATGGGGAGAGCTTAGTCTGCAGAGTGGATCCCCAGGAGTCAGGAGGCTAAGAAAAGCCCAAAACCCGTGGAAATCCTGCCTTGGAGTAGGTATAGGATTTGCAGGATGGAGCAGAGAGTGGGTGAACGTTCAAGAGTCAGGGTGCAGTCTCTACCTGAAGAGGAGAAGAAGGAAGTATCAGGGATGGGGCTCACATCACCACACTAGCCAAGGCTGTCCACTCAGTCAAACTTCTCTCTGTCTTTCAAGGCAGAGCTAATAGGTGAGGAGGTGAACTCAGCGTGTTCTCACATTTTGCTGTTAGGTAATCAGCAATCCTCCCCCTTTAGGGTTACCTGGGAACATGAGACGTTTTCAGTCAACCTCACCACATTTTATACATGCATAAAACAAGTCCTAGAAATCTGAAGAAACTTGTCCCAAATCACGAAGCAAGTTAGATGTTAAGATTCACCTGATTGCCTTTCACTTTCAGTAATTTACTATCCTCATAAAGCAAGATTTATGGTATTTTTTCCACAAAGTAAATGATCCTGTTGACTTAGATTCCTAAGTTTTATTTTAAATGAAAGTGTAGATGTTTATAGTATATCTTTTTGAAGAGTATTGAAAAAAAGACGAGATAAAGAAGAATATAAGGAAAGCAGAATGTTTAGGACACCTGGAATACCTTGAAAAGATACAATGTGACAGGCTTTGTAACACAGTAAAGTGATCCTAGACTTTGAAGAAGGACAGGGTCTAGAGGAAAAGGCCTCAGGAAACAGATTACAAACTTACTTCTTAATCCATGAGCAGCGACTACTGCCCATTGATATCCTCTGACTTATTATCACCTGAGTAAATAATTAAGAAACTGAAGGCAACTCTATTTACAGGAAGCAGAACTTATGTAAGAGAAAAAGCATGTTGGCTCCAATGAAAATAAGTATAATATATTGGGGACAGTGGAGCCCCGAAGAAAGTAAATACTACAAGTAAAGCAAGGAGAGACATATATCTCTTCTGTGTAACTAGAGAGTGAAATCGCAGGAGATAGAAAGGATATGGGTTAGAAATTTTGCCAAGGAGAATGAAAAGTGAATGGAAAATCAAAATAAGGGAAAAGGAAAGTCAAGTTCTAAGAACTGGTCATCTGAACAGAAAAAGCCCCTGTAAAATGATCATAGAGATATGCAGACTGTGAGAATCTGTGAACTTCCTAGCACAGAGCTGAAAATAAGAAAGAAGGACCCAGAACAAATGGTTCATGTTCTCCAGGAACTCCCACGTGAGCCAATGCCATCTGACTGCTTGCCCCTTCTCCTGTTCCATTTTTCTCGGGTCCTCTAGACTCATTTCCTTCATCCCATCAAAATTTATTACCTGGATCACTGTCTCCGTCGTCATTGTTATTCCTGCCATAATTCTGGGTGATTTAAAAATTCACATAGAAGATCTTTCCCATATCTGCCCCCTTCGGATCTCAATGTCATGTCTGCCTCACTGGTCCTTCGGTCATGCTTTGGTCCAGGAAACCATCCTTCTTGTCTGGGTTATTGAAATAGCATCCTGCTCTGTTCCCCTTGATTTCACTCTGAGTTCCCCATATACAAGGCACCTAGAGTTACTCTTTCAAAATGGAAAGGGCATCACTCTTCTGCTCAGAGCCTTCTAGTGGCTTCTAGGCTCATTCGGCATAAAAGCAAAAGGCATTGCGATGGCTTCCCATAGCCTCCTGACCCCATCTCCTGCCATTCTCTCCCTGGAGCACAATTTCCCATCCACCCTTGTGCTGTCTGCGAACACACTGAGCCTGCCTCCGCCCAGGGCGTGTGTACTGGCTCACCGCTTGGGAGGAATTTGCTCTTCCTTTACTGCTTTCTGTTCTTTGCTCACTTTTCACTTCATCTCCTGAATAACTTGTCACGCACACCAGCGCTTAGTACCTATTTCCCGTCCTTCTCTTTTTTCATAGCACTTATATGATCGGACTTATCATAACTTTTCTAATTTGTTTGTTATTTGTCACCCACAGGGAGGATTTAAATTACATGAAGGTGGAGCTGTGTTTATTTTATAACCATATACCTAACACTTAAAATGTATCTGGCACATAGTCAGAACTTACACATTTTCTAAAATAAGTACGTCATTGCTCTTATGAAATCAATGTATCAATAATGCATAATTAACACTTAAAAAAAACTGTTGTTATTTGTAAAAAGCAAAACAAATTAAACAAACCACATGTACATTCCAGTCAAACCAAACATAAACTTTACCACTTAAAGATTCTAGAAAGTTATTTTCTCTGTTTTTTTTTTTTTTAATTAAGAAAGCAAATGTAATTATAACTTATTTATGGAGAGATCACATGCAATTATAACTTATGTATGGAGTTATTACAATAAACTAAATCAAGTATAAAAGCTTAAACATATCTAAACCTAGCAACTTAGAAGATATTAGTGATTTATCACCTACTAGGTAGGTCGTATGCCATAAGGAGAAATCAGAATTGATGTTCAAATATGGGGACAGGACTGTCATGCTACACAAACATTTGAACTGGTTCCATGCTCTTAAGGAAAAAAGAACCAGTTAGAATGGGGGTAAGGTTGAAGGCAGGTGAAAGAACAAAGGAGGAAGACAGAGAAATAACTATTTAAATAGTTTCCCGGATTTTGGTGAAACCTTTCCGTTGATGAGCCTGTGCCCCACCCCGACCCTTGGTTAGCGGGAGGAGAGAGGCATGATTCTGTGAGACCCTGCTACACCCGGCTACTGCCTGTCTCCTGTAAGTGATGGACTTACAGGGACGAATAGAATTCTACTTTTAAAGATAGGTATTTGGGACCTGAGTGGGTCATAAATACAAACCATTACTAGATCAGGGGCTCACCCAACAGAACGGGATCCACTCGCCCCGGAGGAAAAAAAGAAATCAATTACAAACATTGTTCTGAGGAATTATCAAGATTTATAGTAAATCTGTTTATTGTGTAACTCACAAACACAACATGTGTTTATGTAGCTCTCTGTAGGAAAAACACTGCAGGGGATCACAGCTGAAAGGGACCTCACATGTTGAATGGGGTAGAAGGAATTAAAAAGTGGTATTGATATCCCTACCCCAAAACCTTCATATTTATTACTTCAAGTTTTAATGTCTTTATGGATCAGATTTATAGTTAGGGCGCCTATACATGATTATGTGAAAGCAAGAAGAATCCAATTCCCAGAGTAATTTTATCCTATTCTCGGTGAAAGTAAGTATGAAGGAGAAACCCTTTTCATTTTTGCATGTCCTGAGATCTCTTTGAAGGCAGTCAATTATTTACAGGTGATGTAGAACAGAATTGCTCTGTCTTGCCACACCTGACACTGAGGACAAGGAACAAGGCCTTGGGTGCCCTCTGCTCCTGTAGCTCCCAGTCCTGCATGCCTCTGAACAGGGAGAGCCAAGGGCAACACAAAAGAGATCCTTCCTTCTGAGTAGTGTCTGAGCAGGCTTGGTCATGAGCCAGGCCATTGTAAGGTGAATAGGAAAGATTGAGCCAACGAGGTAAGATGTGGTAATTTAGACCTGAATCTGAGAAAGTGTCTTTCTTAACTTAAAACAGAGGACTGTCATGTTGCAAGCCCTTCAGTGTGTCTGATTCCTCACACCTGCTTACCTTGACCTACTGCATATATTTGAAATCAATTACTATTGACACAAGACACGAAATGCCACAAAAAAAGGCCAAACTGTGAATTCAAGTGGTTTTAGGTAGTACAAAGGTGTTAGTCTTTGAAAATCAGACATTTGGATGAGAATTTTTCCTATATAATGTTTATTTATTTGTTATAGGAATACACACACACACACACACACACACACACATATACATACATACACATACAAATAGATAGATAGATAGATATACATATATAGATATATATAAAGTTTTCTGGGGGTTGGGGTTAGCTGTAGAATTCCACGGCTCTTCTTCAAGGAAACTGGGGCTATGCTAAGATCACATCCATGCTAAAGACGGGGATCCATCACTGAGAAGGCCCCATGCAACCTCACACTGATCATAGAAATAGCTTAATGATACTGTCCTCTCTCAGTCTCCCATAAAACTAATTGTTCTTCCAGCGGTGTTACAATCCAAGAGAAAGAAAAATATTTTTAAAATATTAAAACACATTTTATTGAACTACACTCATCTTTCCAATTAGATATACAAAACTGCTATGGATTAATGGTGTTCATGTAACTCTTGATTTAATAAAGTATTCATATCTTCAAAATCTTCATTATGATAAAAAGGTCACTTCTGCTAATTGAGGTAAGATAATATAATAGCTAAAAAAAAATCTTCTCTGTGCCAATAGAATAATGAAATCTTTCTTGAAAAGGTGGGTTTTACATCTGATTTTGTATTTCAATGGAGTCTCACTATGAAATTGGCCTCAGGGTTCTCACCATAAAATAATGTTATAATTATGTCTTTCTGGTAATTTCAATAATAAGATTCTTCTAACGGACTTTGAGGTGAATCTGTCTTTACTGAATTCAGTCCCGGAAGAACTTTGTTCTATTGAAACTTGAACACCCTTTCATTTCATCCATATTGGAAGTCTTCTTTTCTTCTTCTTCTTTAAGAAGTAAGAGAAAATGGGGGTCGAATGGTATAAGTAGGAGCTGAGAGGAGAAACTCTCAAATCATGGTTATCTTTCCTGGTACAGAAAAGACAGATTGCATTATTGTTCAAGATGTTGACAAGCTCCAAATCAGTACTACCCATTATGAAAAAAAAAAAAAAAGGTGAGACATTAGAGCTAGTTTTTTTTTTTATCACTACTCTTTTTTTTTTTAAAAAAGATTTTATTTATTTATTTGACAGACAGAGATCACAAGCAGGCAGAGAGGCAGGCAGAGAGAGAGGGGGAAGCAGGCTCCCTGCTGAGCAGAGAGCCCCATGCTGGGCTCCATCCCAGGAACCTGGGATCATGACCTGGGCAGAGGCTTAACCCACTGAGCCACCCAGGTGCCCCTTTTATCACTACTCTTAACTTCACAATGCATACTATTTAAAAGAACATGGACAGGTAGATTTAGAAATGATTGGACTGCAAATCACAACCCATGTGAATGGGTGAACTCGGCCTATTGGTGCTTGTCATTAACTGGTAGTAAGAAGGAGAGGGACGAAAAAGAGTTTTGATGAAGATATTTTATGCATGAAAGTCCTGACACCAAAAGTTTCCAATAGTGCACAAATTTTGGACTATTTTCACATGGAACCTATCAAAAGACAAAATAACAATTTTAATAAAATAACAATTATAATAAAATTATCAGTAAACCAAATTTATGTTTTCTCCGTATTTTGCTCTTGTAACATACACACTGATCATGTTTTAGACAGTTAAGATAAATTTGGATCATGATGTTGATGTGCTTTATTACACAATATGGGATTATCAAATTAGAACTATTATTTTGCCCCGAGAATAATTCAAACTAATGTACGTCCAACTTTCTAATTAGTAGCAATCTCTTGAAGCTTAGAGAGTGCTAAAGCTCTTGATAATGCATTTCCAGTTGTTAACAGAAGTTTCAGAGCTCCCTAGATATTTATATGAAAATTCACTTATCTTGGCCCCAGCAGTGCCTTTCAAAAGCAAGCACTGCATTTTGCATCAGGGAAATTCCCAGAGATCACATAGTAACTCATGTGAGATCACAACTAAAAACAAACCAATGTGCAGCTTACATATCAAAGACATTTCCCTTGTATCCTTAGCATGGATTCCCAGTCATCTGAAGAACAGTATGAGATGATCTATTCCCACTGTGCCATATTTTTATACCACTCAGTTCAGCAATAACATATTTTCCCCAAGAAGTTTAATAATATTCATTAGAAGCAATCTTACTATATAGCATTACCTTAATTTTTAAGTCAATCAAATAAATTTAATCCATTCACATTTATTTATATACTTCAATTAAGTTTATTGACAAACCACAAGATCTGGAGTTTAAAGGTAGCTGTAATAATATACATGTATTTCTACAAGTGTTAAATAGTAGACACCTTCCCAAACCAGACGGATTTAACCACCATCACCACCTTTATCACCTTCATTACATGACATCCTCATCAATTAATCACCAGCTGCATGCCGTTAAACCTCATCTATTAATAATTGTAAATTTCAAATGTCTTATTTTATCATACTTCTTTTCCCTAAAATAATTGAAAACTATATTTTTGATTTGAGGTATATAAAGTACCACTCTTTTATAGCATTTTACAGAAATATTTTCCTTAGTTACAATGGCACCTTAATGTCGGCTTTTTTTTTTTCCCTTTCTCTTTACAAAATTGATATTAAGCTGATTTTATTTTGGAGTTGGTTTGATGTGAAAAAATATGGCAGCTTATAATGATCTGTATTATAATGTGCCATTATAAATATCTATGTTTCTTTAGCATGTTTTACTTAACTTTGTAATCCTGTTTAAAATCTATAGCTGCGATGCTTATTTTTTAATTCCATTTTCCTTTGTATTGTTTTCACTATTTCTTTGATATGGAAAAAAGCCATGTTCTCCTTAATTTAGAAAATATGTTCTAGACTTAAGAACAACATATATATATGTGTATATATATATATATATATATATATATATATAAATTATTTATCCTTCCTACTTACATGTAGTGAAATCTGAAACAGGTTTCTCCATCCACATGTTCTGGGAACACTCAGTAAGCTGGGAACTATAGATGTCTAGATAGATAGGTCAATAGATAGTTTTCAAGGCTTAGTTAAACCATGGTCTCTATTCCCAGAATTCTGTGTACTTAACCTGCTGTGAAAATATGTTTGCCCCACCTTAATCTCCATTTAGCACCTCACGCAATGTGACAGTTTCAGACGATGGCGTTGGGACGGCAAGGTCCAAAGGGAATATCACATTCAGGCGATCTCACAGCTCACTTCCCTTTGTCATTTTAAATTACAGTGTCAAACACTTCCTACTGTATAAAACTCAAATTTGTGTCAGAAACAGTATAAGGTGAAACCTTTCTGCACGCTTAAGTTCATTTTTTTTTAAGCGTCAGAAAGAACTTTAGGGAGAATGGTTACCACCTTTATTCCTACCAGTGCAGGCAGCACTAAGGAAAAATGACAACTCTACAAGGCGGCCACGTATATCTCAAGGTGCTATTAAACATGAGCCAGTTTCTATTTCTGAAGTCAGTTCCAGTTCACTGTATCCGTGTCATGGGGCTCTCTGCTGGTCTGAAGGTCCACAGAGGAAGCACCAACCTTGGATAAGAAGATCATGTTCATGAGAAATGAAGCTCAATGGCCTTGTTAGTCCAAGTGATTTGTTGAATGATCACTGTCTTATTTGTTGCTGGGCATTAACACTTCTTCTGTCATCACTGAATGGCTGGACTTCACATGGTCACTTCCAGCTGCTTCTGCTCATGGAGTCTCCAGCAGACTTCCTTGGCTACAGTCATTTTCTGCTTAGCGAGACACTCTCTAATCTTCAAGCCTCTGAATCCCCTGAATGCCCTGATTCCTGCCCCACCTTTTTCTTTTTACAGTGTGTGCCAAAAAATGTCTCTTCTTACTTCCAAGTATCTCACACCTGGATCACTATAGAAACTTTCCCTTAGCTACATCTTCAAATAGGATCAGATATCTGGGAACTGCTTCAAAATAATCTGGGGGTGGGAAGTATGTGGAATTGAAACAATACTGGCCATAATTCAGTAATTATTGAAATTAACTGAAAGCGACACTGTATCTGTTATATTGCTTTCTCTTCTTTTGAGTATATATATTCAAAATACATATACACATATATATTTTGATAGTGAAAAATATTGTCAGAGCTTCATGTTCATTTTAGTTACTGTGCATACATAAGGATTCATAAAAAAATCAAAGTATGATTACTGTTACACATCTCAGAGATTTTGTTTTATTTCTTATCTTTGGCTAAAGGCATTTAGAAGCAGCAAAATTAGTAAATCTATGAGCCAAGCTGTCTTAGTTAAAATCCCAGCTTTGCAACTTACCAAATGTTGGGTGTTATGCAAGTTTGTCCCCCCTCCACCGCATTATTTCATTTTCTTGCTGTGGAAAAACTGGGGTGAATAAATCACCTTCCTTAAATAGGGATAGAAGACCTAACACCTGTAACAAATGCAGACATGTCTTATCACACTGAAAGTGTTCAACACAACACAGGTTTGAAATGACTAGCTAATCCCCTAGCATGGATTTTGCAGCTCTCCCATCTAAAGACAGTACTTGTGGACTTTTCCTTGTGTTTTATTAATGCAGATACAAATATATTATAAGAACTCTAATGTATCATCAGGTTTTCTTCTTCTTCTTCATTTATCCTTTATTATTTAAGAATGAGACCAGTGATAATCTCTTTACTTGTAGAAAAACCAACAATGTATGAATTACTATAGAATTAAGTTGGATAACATTTTAAAATATTTTGATAGCCTTCCAAGGTTGAATTCCCTAGGAGCTGGTTTGATGCAATTTGACTTTTTACCATACATTTGGATTTTACCCTCCAGCTATTAACAAGAGCTTTCTCATGAGCCATCCCAAACCCATCTGTCAGTCAGAGCCACCACCTCCCCAATCCTGTTCTTTTTATTTCAGTGTCTCCTGGTCAGAGAGCAGCCTGACACATGGCTGCCAGGCTCACAGAGCTCCTAGTGAGACCAAGAAGGTCCATACTAAGGGTGTTGTTTCCTGCAAAACATTTTTGAGTCTCAGAGGGACCTGATAGTATTGTGCTTTGTGTGGATATGGGAAGAATAATTTCCCCTTAAGTTCTGTAGATCCCAATGCCACTTGAATTTTTATTATTAAAAAAAATTAAGGAAAAAGAGGAAAAAATTCTTACTTCAATTTATTAGAGACATAAACTTCATACTTTAAATAACACTGTCTCAGAGTTCCACAAATAATCTGAAGTATAAAGTATCTTCAAACATTGGGGCTCATTATCTCTCTTGTAGGGTCCAAAATCCACCTGAGTTAGATTAGGATTGAGTACCATTCAGTCCCATTCTTGCATAACTTCATTTTCTCTTATCTTGAGAACTCATCATACAGTTTCTTTTCTGGATAATAATCAAAACAACTAATGACTATTTCTTGTTTATGCACATGGCTGTCTCATGAAGTCACTGCCCATCAATCCTGATACTTATATATAATCTGCAGAACAGTTTCTGGGTAAACATGGCTTAAGATCTTGAGTAATGTAAGGCACATTGACATTGAGCTAGGGAGAGCATATACCTGTTGGAATTGGCATCTCCAAGTTTCCATTTTTCAACCATAGCATTTTTCAGCACTTTTAACTCATTTGGGATTATGGAATTCCCTTTCCATGTGTCTTTCTTTCATATGTTAAAATATAAGAATTTCTCCAAGTCTCATATCTCCAAAAGTAACAAAGCTTTCAAAACTTCATTATCTTCTTCCTTTTTCTATTAATATTAATAATATCTATTATCTCCCTTTACTGGTTCACACTAACAAAACAATATTTTCAACTCAATAGATACAATTTTCCAATAAATGTGATGCTGATGACTAATCCACAGAACTGAAGAATGTTGAAAAAGATGATTGGAAGAAAGTTATGGATGAGAGAGGGGGAATAGGACAATTATCCTACCTTGATGTTCTTTATTTTACTACAAATATTATCAATTATCATAGGTCTCTCCCTCCTTCCAAAAAGTAGGTGGGAGAGAGGATGGAGAAATGGTTGCTAGAGGAAACAGATAAGACCTTCTGGTGCATATCTGATATATTATAGGAAAAGGAGGACACACAGTTGTTTATTGCCAAAATGTTTTAGCAGCTGTGCTAAAATGTTTCACAGCCAGTAGAATAAACTTGGGCAGCCATTACATTAGTTGGCCTGCTCTTAAAAATGTTCAAAGACCAGATATTGCTTTATGATGGAGAAGATAGAATTAATGCCAATGGTGTTTCTTTCAACCATTTTCCATCAATGATGATGTGAAACAGAACTGTGCTGTGCACTTCCCTATGTATGCCTGCCAGCATTAGGCAGCCATGCTCCAGCTCTCGGGCCAGTGTTTTAGACTTTGGTGACAGCACAGTGGGAAGACCACTGTGTGCAAGGTCAGAACAGTCAGCTGTGTGATCTTTAGATCGCCTCAGTAGTTTTGATCACTAAACACAAGACTGTAAATGAAAAACAAAATGAAAACAAACAAACAAACATGATCAGGAGGCAGCCTGGTATGGAGGAAATGGTATCACAATAGAGCAACCCGACTGGTGACCATTCTCTACCTCTCGTGTGTCTCCATCACTGGCTCTATCATCATCTAATTTATGAGGATGATAAAGTACAAAAGCTTTCTGAGCACTACTTTTCTTATCTTTACAAATAAAAGCATCTACATCACTGGGTCATAGGATGGGGGGACATGGAAAGCACCTAGAAAAGAGACAGGTACATGGCATGCTTTCTGTGTGCTTTTTCCTCACCTTAATGAGGGACATGTCAGTTCTACTGTGTAGTAGCGTGCTTTAGGAAATCACCACCAACATAGAGACTTGAACACAAATGCATATGTTCTGGTTTTGGAGGTCAGAATTATGATATCGGTCTCACTGGATTAAAATTAAAAGTCCACATTCTAACTAGATGTTCTGGGAGAGAATCCCTGTCTGCCTTTCCCATTTTTCAGAGTTTCTGACAAGCATTTCCTCATGGCCCCCTTCCTCCATCTTAAAAGCCAACCATGTCGGACCAAGAAATTGTCATGCTTCCTTCCCTTTAACATTCCTTCTTCTGCTTCCATTTTCCACTTACAAGGACTCCTGTGAGTACATTGGCCCACCCAGATAATCCAGGATAATTTCCCCATGTCAAGGTCAATCGATTAGTAAAATAATTTTACCTATAACCTTAATTCTCCTTTGCCATGTAGCATGAGACATTCATCTTTGCAGGGCCATTATTCTGCCCACTGCTTACTGGAATGGACCAAAAGTCTTCCTACAAAAGAAGCATTTTGAGTTGCCCTGTGTAGAATCCTTATACAAGGTGGAAAAGGAAGGAAAGAGCAGGTTAACTACAAGAAATAGTACGAGGAAGGCATGGGGACATCAAGAGTACCAGGATATGCTTGGGAAGTTTGAGATCTGATATGATCAGACCAGAGTGCATAATACTCAGATCCATTAAAAAGAATGCTGTTGACAGGTAGAGAAAGGATCTGTAGGATTTGGAAAAGTTTCTCAAGTAAGGAAATGGGTAATACAGTATGAGGTAGAGAAGAACAATAAAAATATGAGTCTTGTCAACAATGATAGAAGTGACTTTGATTTGGGAACACTTGGAAGAGAGTTACCCATTTTCAGTCTCTTATAATAGACCAAGAAAGAAAAGGATTGAAGCAGGGGAACTGGAAATGTGCAGGTATTGTAGAGATTGAATGGTTATAACCTATGAATCTTATTAGAGATAAGAAATAGAGGAGAGGATGGAATCCAAGGCACAAATGATATTCTTAGTTGTATGGCTCCATGAAAGGTACAACATAATTAGGAACAGAAGAGGGAGAACACCTTTGGGAAGTAGGAGTAAAGAAAGTTTAAAAAAAATGGAAAAAAATCCAAATCCATGTCAATATAATTATACTATTACCATAAAATGCAGGAATGATTTTCAAATTTTTTTTTTTCAAGCATTGGATTCAGGGTACCATGCTGTATTCTTTCACTCAAATTGAATCCAACCTTCAGGGTGCCACCAGAAGGATCTGACACCCACATCTGACTAGCCATTCCTCTGCTTAAAACCTTCTACTGGCTTTTCATCAATCACATAATTAGATGTAAGCTTTTTAACTTGACATAAAAGTCCCTTTTGATGTTCTTTCAGAATCATGGGAACTCCTCCAAAGAAATCAAAAAGTTGATTTTCATATAAATAGGTGGGGTTGGAAGCATAGTCATGAAGGCTTGATGTCCAAATTTCTGGCCTTCTCTGTGAATGGAGATCTATAGTATAACGAAAAACTATCTGCCAACTAAAAAAATAATATACAAAACACGCTGTCTGGGAAGCCCCAGCACGTTAGTCACATCAAACACCTGTATGTGATTCTGATGTTGTTTCAAGTCCTCTCATTCTTCTAAATGAACAGGAATGAATGAATTATCTCAAACAAATCACCAAACTTACTTTCATGATGCAAAGCCACAAGCTAGGAGGATAATGACATGTTTCCACTCTGTCCATGATCAGACTTAAGATGCTTATGCTGGGAAGTCACGTTTTAAGCAACCCTGAAAAACCGAATGATCCTACCTTCTTGATACCTTCATGCACACATTGGTCAGGTTGCTTTGGTTTGATTTTAAAGAAAAAGACATGGATTTTGATGAGCCTGAAAAAAATTACCTAGAAACTATTTTCTTATTTATTTATTTATTTATTTTTTTATAAAACATTACTTATGGCCTGAAGACCTTGTAATGCATCTCCCACTTACAATAAAAAAGAGAGAGAGAGAAAGAAATTGAAGAGTTCACCTTGATAAGATCTCATCACCAGACAGGGCAGAGTATGACAATATCCGATATGTAATCTTATCCTTTTTGACAGTTATATGCAGTTTTGAAATAGAGGTACAGAGAGATATTGAGCCAGTCTGATCAAAGATTTTTAAAATATTACATGGTAGGCTATTTAAATCCTTTTCTTTCAGGTGTTACTTTAGAAAGTAGATTCCTTTTAGACTTAATATATGTATTTGGAAGACTAAAACAGTACAGATCAAAAACACTGAAACAAAGTGGTTTATTAAACATCAACTCATGTTAATGCAAGCATTTAGGGAAAGCTAATTAGCTAATTCCTATGCATTCTGAAATACATAAGTGCATTATTAATTGATGAATTAATTCTTCAGCATATTTTTCTTGGCTGTACCTTGATTTGTACTTAGCATATGCATTTAATTGATCATTTAATATTTAATAACAATACATAGTAATGCAGAGTTATAATGAAATCACAATTCATGGTTATCAAAAGAATATGTTTACATCTTGTGTTTTTAATTGCTTTAAAATATTGTATCTACAATAAACTTGTAAAACATAATTATACAAAATACATTATTTCAAAAATAACTGAGGGAATATGGAAACAAAATATCTTTTCTTTATTATCCTCATAAAGTCTAACAACCTTGAATACTGAAATAATACTAATTTTGAAACTCCAGCATGTAACAGATTTTAAGAGTATAAATAGCTGCCTTGTTATTTTCTTTACATCTCACTGATTTATCTTGAGCCTATATCATCTTGAAAATCAGTGCTCATTGAAAAATATGAGGTTCAAATGTGCAATATCCATTGGTTAAAGAAAGGAAAAGAATACAGCTATCTTGTACAGAGCAGAACTACATTGAGAAGTGTCCACATTTGATCAAAGATTCAATTATTAAGAGGCAGCCGCAGAATAAAGGAACTTCCATTATTCAAATTTAAAGAATAAGTACAGAATGACTGTACCTGTTTCTGGAGGGCTGTTGTAACACCCACCACAGACAGGGTGGCTTAAACAATGCAAGTTTATTAACTCTGGAAGCCACAATGCCAAAGTCAAGGTGTCAGTGGGGCTGATTCCCTCTGAGGCTCTGAGAGACAATCTGTCCTACCCTTTCTTTTTTGCTACTGGTGATTTGCTGGCAATCTTTGCTGTTCTGTATCTTGTAGAAGCATTATCCAAATTTCTGCCTTCATCTTCACATGGTTCTCCTTGTGTACCTGTCTTTGTGTCCAAACTTCCCCTTTTTATAAGGACATGGCACATTGGGTGAGGACCACATCTTAATTGATCATCAGCAAAGACCTGTTTCCAGGTCTTTGACCATCCTGAAGTATTGGAAGCTAGGATTTCAACATGTTTTAATGGGACACAATTCAACCCATAACAACTATTCTAATTTTCTAGATAATTATATGAAAACATATCCCAAAAAATTGTATCTGTGAAAATATTAGTATTCCTGTAGTATAAAGTAAGGGTTTCATTATAATGCTTCTTTTCTTTGAAAACCTTCCTCAGGTCTTTGAGCAAATCTCACGTCATTCCTGTTTTAGAAACATTGCATATACACCCACACTAAGCTCTAAATAGACTTTGGATATTAAAGTAACTAATTTTGCCTCCAGAAGGATATGATCTTTGGAAGGCTTTTTTTTTTTAAGTTAAGGTTTAGTAAACCTGTTATGGGAAAAAGAAAAAAAAAAAAACCCTATAACTGTCCAATTAGATTAGAGATATATATTATAAAAATTCAAAACTAAGAATGAGAAATTATTCATTATAATTTTGAGACATTTTTATGAGTAGACTGGTTTTTGTAGAGGGATGTTCCTCTAAGAGATTTAATCTGCTTCATTACTTTTTTTTTTCTTTGAAAGTGTCTTTGACAGAAAATCACCATGGAAACACTGAAATCAGCTCAATAACTACACCCACCCCACCATTATCCATACATCTGGGCACCTTGGAAGCACCTACCAATTACCCTTAGCAGATAAGTCACTGTTGAATTACTCGGAAATGTGGGTTCCATATAGTTTATAAGAGCAGACTTCCCAGGGGAAGTGTGTAAGCTAGAGAGGTTTCTAGTGAAAAAGGGTAACAGGCCCTTAGGGTCTTAAGAATTTAGAAGTGAAATTTCCTAAACATCTGGTGTGATTTATTGAGGAAAGAAGGGAAATTTTGCCTCTAGGTCTCTGAGAAATGATCCCTGGATCTAGGGAGAATTCACCAAGTTCACTGGCTTGGATCCCTTGGAGATGCGGGTTGACCCTGTGACCAGGGGACCAATGAAACCAAGAGGTTCAATTTTCAAATCACCAGAAGGGCCTGTCCTGCAAGACACCCAACCTTGAGGAATCAGGATTGAACCCATCTAGGAATCACAGCCATAAAGGCAGGGGTAAGAGGGCCAGGATGGCTGGTTGACTGATTCGAATCAAGATCCACCTGACTGTGGATGTCCATGTACCTAATTACCGCAAACTTCCCCTTTTGCTTCTGTTACACCCAGTGTTCTTAGAAAATTAGACAAAGGAGAGAGAACACTTAAGAAAAACCCTCTGGATTTCTTGGCTAAAAAGCAGGAGATATTTCAGTTGATGGACTGGGATAAATAAATCATGAATCAAGAAATAATAGTAAATAACCAGCTAATAAGTAGTAAACAAACAGTACATAGTGTGATATTTTGCATGGACTGAGAAAATCTAACTGCATGTAACAAAGCCTCATACTTATTAAGACTTGCTTAGGAATGGTCCACAAAATGAATTTGGAATAGTAATATAAAACCAAATTTTAGAAGAAGTTAAGGGGGAGAGTGACGTATTTTTAATAAAGCAGGACATGGTGCCCTTCTGCCCTGCTTCCTTCTCTTGAGAACACAGCTTGAAAATGGCATCCTCAGCGTTCACTCACGTGCCATCAGCCAGAACATTCTCAAAGCCAGTTCAGTTATAAGGAAGCTGAAAAATACGAGTAACCCCAGGTTGCCGTATGCTCAGGTCATGTGTGGATCTATCAAAATGCAGAAACAGAGTTCTCAAAAGAGGGCAAACAACAATCTGTCCCAAGTCCATAAACTAAGATATGGAATATGGCTAGCAAATGTCATGGCGATCACTAACCAACATGGTTTCCAGGCATAGCTGGGCCAGATGGGGCCCTCTATCTTCCGAGGCTGCTATTTGTGTTATTTTATTAGATATCAGCAATGTGAAACATAAACCAGGTTCAATTTAACACAAAATAAATTAAAAAAAAAAAAAACACGTTCTGTGTGGGGAATGAAACTTATTGTGAGAGGCCAAGGACAGGGGAAAGGGGCTCCCAGAGAGTGGGTGCTTCACCACACACCCTTCTGAGGACCCTGATGGACAGCTTCCTAAGCAAAAACGGATACTGTTAAAAATAAGGTTGCAAAGTGCAAAACATAAATTACGAAGACAGAGGGGAGAGATAGACAAGCCTCCTTCATTTTCCATATTAAAGCATTAGAGACAGAGTGATCATTGGTACATCTCTAGGGAGTAATTTGATCAACGCTCAGCTGTGACCTTTTCTATCTGAAATAGATGGCATGTTTGCTTTATGATTTCTTATAGTCTGTTAGTGAGGAAGTCACACACACACTATATTCATAATATGATGAGACCTATTTGAGGTTGTTTCCTCAACATCAAATATAATGCATATTTCATTATGAATCCATTCTTACCATTAAAATGCCATTTTAAATGATGTATCAGCAAATGTATTCAGGATAATTTTATGCTAGTAGGAGGTGATTTATAGCACTAAATGGTATAGGCTTAAACAGCTAGCACTGAAAAAGTGGGACTCATGTGAGAAATGCATCAAAATCCCTCTACAGTATTATTACTCAAATAGGAAACATACATTATTCAATTAGCAGTTTTAATATGATTTCAACATCAGTAAAATGTGCCTTTTAATAAATCTAGTAATATGAAAATAAGATTTAATACAGAAAAATCTATGGATAAAATATTTTTCTATTTATTATAGGAGATTTTTCCCCCAAATATTTTTAATTTTGCACATGGTTAGTTACTACAGCAACAAAAAGAAAGAAAACATAACTTTCTCAAGTTTTTCATTTTTCTCTGCATATTGGGGGACTTAAATCATAAGATACAATTGATAATGCTTGAAAACAGGTCAGCAATCAAACCAATGAGCACTGGCTAAGCCATTTGTTTGAGAAGTCAAAAAGCAGATAAACCTCTTTTTTCTGGTTTTTAATTTATATATAACTGGTTCTGTTAAGGATATAGGGATATAATCAATATCTATATCAATTAGTGTACAACTCTGTTCTGTAAGTAAATCTTGAATATTGTCTCTGGCAAATCTGATTTCCCACATCAGTGTGTATCTTTTGTAGATACTATTCCATAAAAATTTGGTTATGTTGGAAATGAACATAAGGAAAATTAAAAGCAATAAACAAATTAACAAAGCTTTGGGGTATATACTACAAATTAATCTCTAGTGCAAGAAATCCTAACAAGCAAAATGTGAAATAATATGAATTATAATAGATAATAATTATTAATTATCAGCATAAGAGAAGGAAATGCATTTGATAAAGTAGAACACTTTGTTCTAGTCTGTGCCAGAAAATAGCATAGATCCTAGATGTTTATCTACTTCATATTAATTTAGGAAAAAGCTCATAGTTCGCTGAAAACTCATATACCATGCATAGTAAAAACATGTTGTGTTTGCTTGTTTTCTTTTTCTCTTTTTTTCTTTTCCTTCAAGAACAGTTAATAATTTTATGGGTCATTCAGATTCTGAAAAGACAGTATAGATGCTGACATATCTACCAAAATGCAAATATGACTGGAAAAGGGAACATTTCAATGTAACCCAAACTGGCCAAAATTCTATATTGAATAAAGATGCCTACTGAAATAGAAGAGGAATATTCTTGGTTTCAACACTTTGAAGGACTGTAAGTCATGCCTATTTTGAAGACAAACAAGTGGTGTCCCATCCTTTTAGTTTTGTTATTTAGGAGCCAGTGAAAAGTAGGTGAACTGCCTGTTGGAACCTAACCTGTTTGGAAACAGAAGAGGTGTCTGCCTCGTGAGCAGGTGCTGTGTTTGTGTACCAGTCACATTTCAGATTTCATTGTGATTATCTTTGGGAGGCAAAAAGCACCTCTCCTAAGGATAAATTGCATCATTAGAGTGAGAAGGCATTATGCCCCAGATGCTTTTTCAAGTGTACTCCCTCATCTTGAACCAAAATAATGGGTCTCAAGATCAATAATGACAAAGGAAATGGTGTTTTTGTACTAGAGCTAGCAATTGCTAACAGTAAGATTTCATGGCCTATATTGATTTGGGAAGTACATCCCATTGTAGCTATTTAAATAAATATATCTATATATACAATTTTATTGATAAATACACAGTCCTGTGTTTTGTCACCCCCACCTGCTTCTGGCTGTCCTTTTAGTTAAACTGATTGAGCATACAGGACCTAAAAAGTACTGTGCTGCCTGGAAAAAATAATATACAAA
Source organism: Mustela nigripes (assembly GCF_022355385.1). NCBI lineage: Eukaryota > Metazoa > Chordata > Mammalia > Carnivora > Mustelidae > Mustela > Mustela nigripes. The sequence continues at coordinate 77,995,901 of NC_081571.1, read as the reverse complement.
AAAACATTTTATGGGAGAGTATGCTAGAGCAACCTGGTAACATCCAACAAAATTCAGCACACTTGTTCATCTAATATTTTAGTATTTTAACAAACCTACTAATAATTGCACTTTTAAAAATTCAAATGGAGGGACACCTGGGTGACTCAGTAGGTTACGCGACCACCTCTTGATTTCAGCTCAGGTTATGATCTCAGGGTGGTGGGATCGAGCCCTGTGTTGGGCTCTATGCTGGTCATGGAGCCCGCTTAAGGATTCTCTCTCTCCCTCTTCCTCTGCCACTCTCCCCTCAAATAAATAAATAAATAAATAATTTAAAAAAAAAAAATTCTAATAGAAAACTTACTCTGTATCTCTCTTTGAAATATGAAAAATCTTAATTTTAATTATTTATATTAATATTTTTAAAAGGTTTAATGAGTTTAGTAAATTGTAGAAATAAAAATTCTGTAATGGAAAAACTAAAAACAAATTAATTCTTAGAAACCACATTAATAGAAGCAGAATTGGTATAACTTAGTTTTCAGTATCAATGCCAGGAAAGCCTGCAAAGTTATGAGACAGCTGGCTGTCTCCATTTATCCAAGTTGTCATGTAATTAATTGGATGAATATATAAATGGAAATTGTAGCACAGCAACACCATATCCTAGCAGACGGTGTATGCTTCCTTAAATGTGAGCATATCTGTATTAAATTTATTTTATTTAGATTTATATATCTGTTAGAAGCAGTATGCAAAAATGGTTATGAACAAGGGCACTGGAGTGAAAATGACCCGAGCTTTTCTACCTTTTTCCATTTGAAAAATGTTTGCCAAGTGCCTACTATGAGCCAGGCGCTCTTCAAGGCATAGAAAATAGCCATAAAGAAAACAAATGATGGGGCGCCTGGGTGGCTCAGTGGATTAAGCCGCTTCCTTCGGCTCAGGTCATGATCTCAGGGTCCTGGGATCGAGTCCCGCATCGGGCTCTCTGCTCAGCAGGGAGCCTGCTTCCCTCTCTCTCTCTCTGGCTGCCTCTCTGTCTACTTGTGATTTCTCTCTGTCAAATAAATAAAACTTTAAAAAAAAAAAAAAGAAAACAAATGAATTTCCTTTTCTCACAGTATTTACATCACATTAAATCTTATGCAGAAAAGAAAGAATAAAGAATGCAGTACATTAATTTTTAATATATTACCAGATACTAAAAATATATTATTAAGAGAAAAAAGAGAAGAGCAAATAAAAGGGCGGAGGCTCTTCCACTTTCTGTAGGATGCTCAGGTTTACTTGATGACTTTCTTGTGGTTTGTTTTTGTTTTTGTTTTTGTTTTATTTTAAGGAGGCTCCACACCCAACGTGGAGCTTGAAATCATGACCCTGAGATCAAGAGTCATATGTTCTCCTGTCTGAACCAAATGACTTTTAATGAACAAACAAAACAAAGTGTTGAATGAAATGAAGGATTTCTCTGAGACAACAGAGCTCTAGGCAAGGGAGATTGCATTGGCCACGCTCCTGAGGTCAGAGTGCGCTTGCCCCGTCCAGAGAGCAAGGCAACCAGAGCACTAAGCAGATGGGGGAGGCAAGAAGGCAAGGATAAGAGTGAGGAGCTGGACTTTCAAACCCTCAGAGGCTGGCGTTTTATTCTTACGGACTGGCGTTTCATTCTTAGTGTAATATGAAGTCATAAGAGCCTTCAAGTAGGGTATAACACTGTCTGAGTTATTTGAAAATACCCCATGGCTGCTGTGTAGGAACAGGGGTATAAATAAACAGTAGGACTAGTTGGGAAGCTCTTCTGACCCACAAGAGATGACTGTGTTTGGGACACAAGTGGCTGTTCCAAGAGGGACACAAAGGGAGTGACTGAAGATACATTTTGAAGATAGAGCTTACACTATTTTATTCAGTTTTGTTTATTGAAAACCATTGAAAAAGGAGTCAAGGTTGACGCCACACCTTTTGGCCGGAGCACTTGAGTGAATGAAGTTGCTTTTCCTGGTGTGGGAGTATTTGCCAGCTAAATGGGAAAACTTGTTTTCCTCATCTGGAAGAAGTCGAAGCAAAGATACCGATTTCACAGGGTTTGTCGGTATGAGTTCAGATAATACATTTAAGACACTAAACAAAGAGAGCGGCAAATAGTCAACACCTCATGTGGGGTAGGCACACTTATTCTAAGTAATTATGAAGCAGCACTGTACCATCCGTTAATCTGGCCATTAGTACTTTTGGATTTTGTTTTGTTTTGTTTTCTTCTGTCTTTCTGGTAGATTATCTGCACCCTTCATATCATAAGAAGAAGGCAACTCATGGTCTGCGCACCGATGAGTCAAGTGGTATTTTTAGGACTGAATTTCTACAAACACAGTAGTCTGGGAGCATTGGTGAATATCAAACTCGTGGAAAACAGACATTAACAATATTCTCTTTCAAACTCCAAGTTCACATTGTACCTACTACTGCTGATCATAATAAATTTTTCTTTTGCATTTTCCATCTCAAAAGGGCTTTAAAACATAATATGATTCTCAAAGTATTGCTGTAAGAAGGATTTCATCATAATTACAGTAAATAAGCAAATACAAAACAAAATAAAACCAGACTGAACACCGAAGAACCCAAAGACTGACGGTCTTGGGGAGACTGATGTTCCATTAGTCTTACAGCTAATACGTGAAAACGGTGGCTTAAAATGCTTTCTCACTACAAATGCTATGCTAATTCCACTATCTGCTCACGTCTCCAGGAATTACATAACTGCTCTTGACCTCAAATAATAAAGATCTCAAAAAATAGAAGGCTATTTGGCTTCCCGAGATTTAGAGTTATTTTGGGACACAATCACTCCCCATTGGTAATGAGTCACCTCAAAACCAAAGAATGAAGAAAGCAAAATCTCCCTTTATTATTTCCATTGGTTTTGTTTTAACCTGGCATTCTCTTTTTGGTCCTACATAAAGATTTCTTTCTTCCCAGGTACTCAGATAACTCATATTTTGCCTTTCTTGAGTAAACAAATAGGAGACTTATAGGGGACTCTTTTTAACATCAAAACCTACATGAAATCATAAATCATTTGTATTAGAATCAATGTCAGATATAAAACAGTTCATATATTTTTTCAAAGATGTAATCATTTAAGTGACATTACTGGAGATTTTTTATGTGCCAGGCATCTTGCTGGTCATTTTAAATATAATCTTAATGAGACAAGATAAATGGTATCAATATGCCACCATAAGTGTTGACCAGGTGCTCATGATAAAATATGAAATAAGTCCCGTCCTTGCCCTCAAAGAGCACCTAGTTTATAATAGATAATATTCTCCTGCTCAACAGAGGAAGGCATCTTTTTCTAAATTCCACCCAATATTTGAGTTTCATAAGGAAAGCTCAGTGCAATCAGAAGACGTTGGTATTCAAGCATCTCACATCTTCCGCTTAATCTTGTCTAGATTCATATGGCTTACCAGATGTCCTGGAAATGCCCAAAGGGCAAAGGATGGGTTCCCACCATCTGGAAATGGTCCTTTGTAATATTGCAACAACACCAGCTCCCCTTTCCCTATGCCCGTATCAAAATCAAACACAACAGCTGGATGTTCAATTATTCAGGCTTCATAAGTACTCTTTAATTACCACTATATGCTATCTATTAACCCAATAAGCGCGAAATTATGCTCTATAGTTATAATTATAACTGAACCAAGTACGGGCAATATTTGCAATATTAATTATTTTTCTTTAGGACTTTTAATGAATATTTAAAAATAACTTAAAGATCTATATTTTTCAAATTTAACTTGGCACTTGTAATCATTTATTAATTTATAATATAAATTTAATTTATAATATAAATTTAATTTATAATTATCTCTATAATCTAAAATGAAATGTCTTGAATTTTCCTAGCTTTTGTGTGATTAAGTTCAGACTGAAACACACATTCCCTAGGGATGCTTAGGGAATTGTAACCTTAGATTGTCTAGCAATCAAAGACAGGCATTTAAGAGTAAAAATTTATGTGGGTTTTTGCACATAGATGCATTTATTAAAGAAAAAAAAGTAACCGTGGCATGACCATCACCATGCTATATTGCATCATCATTGGGAAATTAAAAGAGACCTTCATGAAGAAAAGCATTGGAAAAATATATTATATGCAGGCTATGTTAAATATACCAAGAAAAGTATTTAAGATAATGTTTTCAGACTTTAAAAATGACTTCAGCAAAATTGTTCTCTTCTTTAAAATTGTTTAAAAAATAACTAAGGGGATGCCTGGGTGGCTCAGTTGGTTGAGCATCTGTCTTTGCCTGAGGTCATGAACCCAGGGTCCTGGGATGGAGTCCCATGTTGGGCTCCCTCTTTCGCTGGGAGCTTGCTTCTCCCGCTGCCCGTTACTCCCCCTGCTTGTGTTCTCTTTCTCTGTCTTTCTCTGACAAATAAATAAACAAAATCTTTAAAAAACAAAAACAAAAACAAGAAATAACTATTCATCAGTACTAGATAATTTCAAATCTCTCTTTCATGAATTACTAAGAAATACCCCTTCATGATAAAACTTTGGCAGCATAACTTTGCATGAAGTTTGACCATCGTTCTACAATGTGAATTTGTAACTATACATGATGAGGCTCAAAGAGCATTTCAGTAGGGGAAAAACCCATTGGCTAACAAGTAAAGAACTTTTTTTTTCCCCTCTGGCTCTTTGGGGTTTTTTCTTTCTCCTATAATTTTGTGTCCATCGTGCAGTGTTTTTGCTTCATAGAATTTAACTCTCCTAATTGTCATTTCTCATTGAATGGGGTCATCAAATTTCTGTCACATGATACTTTTAATTACCTAACACCAACTCATGGTAGAAACTCCATTTATATCCTTTGGTCAGTTTTATAAAAGTTGGGCGTAAATTCTAGAAATATATATTATTTTACATCTTTGGAAATAAAATATTAAATTATAATTAAAATTTAGGGGCACCTGGATGGCTCAGTCAGTTGGTTATCTGCCTTTAGCTCAGGTCATGACCCCAGGATCCTGGGATGGAGCCCCACGTTGGGCTCCCTGCTCAGCAAGGAGCCTGGTTCTCCCTACCCTTCTGCTGTTCTCACTGCTTGAGCTCTCTCTCTCTTTCTCTCCCTCTCTGTCAAATAAATAAGTAAAATTTAAAATTAAATTTTAAGAAAATGAAATAAGCATTCAACTTAAGCTATGGTCTACATTTTGCTTCAATCTCAAATTAAGCCCTGGCAATTGTTCCAGAATGGAACATGTAGTAGGCTGAAAATTGGCTCCTAAGGGATCAGAACCTAATCCCTAAAACCTACAAATGTCACCTTATATGTAAAAAGTGTGTTTACACATATGAACAAGTTGTGGATTTTGGATATCTTGGATTATCTAGGTGTGTCCTAAATGGATCACATTTATTCCTATAAGCTAGAAGAAGTAAGGAATGGATTGTCCTCAGAGCCTCCAATAGAAGCCCAGAGCTGTGACCTTTATTTTGGACTTCTACACTCCCAAATTGTGAGAGAATAAATTTCTGTCGGATCTAGCCATCAAGTTTGTGGTCATTTATTATAGAGCCACAGGAACCTAGCAGAGCTGAGGACATCAAACAGTACAGATGTGCTACTGGGTTCATTTAAAGATAGCAGTATACTGAGATATTTGTTTGCTTCTGTGGACCTAAAAGTATTTCTCTCCTATGCCATACATTCTTTTCTCCTCAGTCTCATTTTCTCTTTGCATACCTTTCTATTTGTGCTATAACAGAAGTCTATCCTGATATAACCAGAGACCTGCAGTGTAGCCTGGTAAGATCTCAGCTCAATTACATCTCATGTCCTCTAGATCTTCTCTTCCTGCAAGAGTTTCTCAGTCATGCTGATCCTTGTTCAAACCTAGAGTTATACATGCTGGCTGGGACATCCCTTGACCAATGATGATGGAGCCTCATTATAAATGCCCTGCTCTTCCTTATTTTACATAAAAAATTGTAGGGTGCACCGTTACATGACTGGCCCCCATGGGACTGAGACCCAGGTACCCACAGCAGGAATCAGATCAACAGAAGACTTTTGATCACCTGTATTTCCTTCTCAGTTTTCCTTTCTCAGTCTGCCATTCCTCTTCCTTGAGATGACGACGACGATGATGATGATGATGATGATGATGATTTTTAATAACGGGTCCACATGCAAGCCTCAGCCTCAACTCTGCACCTCAGTGAAGTCACACATAAGACGGTGGCATAGCGATGGCTGCGGACAAGGCCTGGGTGAAGTGTTTCTGGAATGGAGCACTCGCTGATCCCATAGCCATGGGGATCTACTGTTGGTGGTGTGGGCTAGAGATCCTGCCCAGAACACTACAACAGAATAGCTACAGGTTTCTTGCCAGTCGTGGCTTGAGGTGAGGCAAGGTGGGACTTCTCACTTTCCTAGAGAATGGTAAGTGGAAGGAAAGGACAGTGAACTGACTTCTTAAATGGCTTTGAAACACTGAAAATACAAAATGGCATGCTCAATTGAACCATTAATTCAAAACAGATGATGAAAGTCAAAAACTTTCATATCATTAAAAAAGAGCCTTACCTTCTGCAGCCAAATGACAGGTGGTGCTGAAATCGGGCCCCAAATTTAATTGTAAGGATTGCAGAGCCATAAGTAGACTAAATACAGCACTTATGAGGTCTCCTTTGCTAATCAAAGGCACTGATAAGGTAAAATTGGGGCCCTGAGTTCTGCCATGGGCACACTACTTGGGTGGACAAGCCTGAGAATCTTCAGTTGTCTCCAATTGTCACTGAGTTCCCTTTCTGTTGGTGGAGAAAAACATCCTCTCCTCAGATGACAACCATGTAAAGAAATGTCTTTACTAGGTTGCCACAGATGTCTTATGATATCATCTTTGTTCTTCAAAGTCTGTGCTGTCTTCCCATGTTGCCTCTTGACTAAGGATTGGCAAAGTCTTTCTATAAATAGCAAAATTATAACTATTTTTGGTTTTGTGGGCCAACAGGCAAAATTGATATCATTGTGTGGTCATTTCTGCAGCCACTTAAAAAACATTAGCTCCATATCTATTTTAGGCCACAAGCCACACAGAAATAAGAACAGGTAGGATTTGGTCCGGGGTCATAGTTTGCTAACCGCTGATCTCAACCTCTTAGTTTTCAAACTTTAGAGTCTATCAGAGTCACTTAGAAGACCTGATAAGATGATTTCTAAGACCCAACTGCAGATTAGGACTTGGGTGGGCTAAAAATTTGCATTTCCAGTAAGTTCCAAGTTTTCGCTGACAGTGCTAGTTGGAGAAATCACTGCTTTTGATCCAGAAGATCAAATTTTAATCTGTACAAGAAAATACAGTCCTGGATCTGAGAGGGAAAAGATGTGTATAGATAATATGAACCAGCAGACATGGGGGGGGGGGCATGTTTTAGGGTGGCTTTTGGGCTTGTTGACCAGGTGGCCAGAACATAAAGCTTGAAAGAGGGGGATACATTGATATGGGGCACTTGGAGTCAATTTAGTGACTCAGGCTTGGATAGCCCAGCCAGGACACCTGGTGCAGGTTTTAATCAACTCTTTGTATTATTTCTTGAAGCTTAGACATGACTGTAACCTACAGAAAATGGAATAAAGATGTTTTAAACATTCTGGCATTTTCCTGAGGAAAGGCTCAAGAAGCAAGCAGGAAGATATTAGTTTTGATCTATTACGTGAGACCAGAGAACCCACCACTTGATTGATTACATCCCCCAAAGGCCCAATGGTCACTCATTTTACTCTGACAACATAGAATTCACTGAAGAGGCTGGTCACATCATTGAGCCCAGGCAAAGGTTCATTTAAAGTGAATCCAATGGGACCACACCTTATTGTGTTATCATTTCCGTGACCCCTGTGAGCATAATTGTGATGGATACCATTAGCAACTGATTGGAAACCAACACACTCCCCTTCCTTTCCTGACCTCTGGAGTAGCTTAATATGGTGGACTGTCCACATGGAAATCCTTGAAGCTCTCTGCCCCCAGGCAAGATGATAAAGCAGAAATAACAGTATGTCTCAGGAAAAAAAAAAAAAAAAAAAAAAGGCAGAGATTAGGGCAACACCAAAGACTTAAAGTCTACAGGAGCTGTGCTCCTACTACATACTCATTCAGCAACTAGTTTTATACCTGTGAGATTGAATCAGATGATAAAGAACTACTGTACACCCAAGTGTTACCCCAACAGCTGCCCCAGCTCTGAAGGTGGTATCCACACAAACTTTGGTATTTGGTTTGTTCTGAATGAACTGGCAAAAGCATGATTTTTATCCCCATCACTAAAGAGAATCATGCCTTTCAGCCATCTCCCACACCTAAGCACATTATTCATAATGTGGAGTGTCTCCTATCTTTCTGTGGGATTTGCTGGCCATCCTCTGAGAAACAGTCATATGACTAAGCCATAGTATTCTTAATAAAGTTCTTGACCTTAGGGAATCCAGGAAATGCTGTGGGAAGAGTAACATACAGAGTCAAATCCCTTGGATTGGAGTACAGGGAAATTTCTAAATCAATATTTTTCTAACCTAACAGAGCAAGCCTCCCTTGGGTAAGATTTTGCTAAATACTCTTAATAACACAAAAGAGAAATATAAGACAGAGTCCTGAAAATCTACTTGGGAGACCTGATAAATATTCATGAAACCATGAGTGAACAACACATATCATTAATTCTCAAGACTGTTTGATGAAAACTCTCAAGTATTATGGGCTGTAAGAGAGGAGAAAAAGCTGGACTAGAGCACTGAAGAGAGCTTTATGGAGGAACTGGGATTTGAGCAAAGACTTAGCAGTGGTATTTGGAAAAGTAGAGTGGAGAAGAATATACTTCAGGTAAAGAAGACAATTCAAAATACACAGAATGTGAGAAAGGGCACACTTAATTCACGGAGCAAGAAAAAAACAACAACAACAACTATAAAGTGGTTAAGAAAGCAGAATAAAAAATAGTTGATGTCTTTAGGGAAGAAGGGAATGGATCTTAAATCATTCAGGTTTTTTTAAATAATGATACAGTATAAAATGAAGAGGGATCATAGACATTTAAGCCGAGGGATCATACAGTAAAGGCGACATTTGGCAGACCAGTCAGGGAAAAGTGTGCAAAATGGGAATTCTTCATGTTCTTCCTAATGCTTTGGCTGTACTCCTATTGCCTTTAAAATTCCTGCTTCTCTAGCTATCCAATAAATCTTGTAAGCCGATACATCTTCCTTCACGGGCATTCTTGTTCTGTGCTTTCTCCGTCTGCAATCTCATCTTCAGCTGGGGATTTGTTTACACCTGTTCACAGATCCCCCCACAATTTCTGTCTGGCCCACACGGAGCTCCCTGAAACAAATGCCCATCGTCTCTCTAGATACTTTCACTTGGATAATGCCCCCAACGGGGCAATAAGAATGAGGAGGGCTGTCAGTAATCTCTCACCCATATTCACAAAGTGTAGATTAAACAAGTAAGCAATTTTTTTTTCAGGTAATAAAAAGTCCAAAGACAGGTGGTCCCCACAGTGCTGCAGCAGCTGGTGGGGTTCTAGGCTTCTTCTTTCTCATGCGGAGCTGTCCTTAATGTGTGGCATGTCCCCACACAGTTCTAAGATGGGCTTTTCCTCCTTCAAGAAATGTACCTTTATTTCAAACAAGAAGAAGGGGAAGGGAGAAGGTAAAAGGCACGTGGAGATAATGTTCTTTACGTAACTAGCAGAATAATAATTTCCTCGGAATCTCTGGCAGTAGGCTTCAATTTCTATCTCACTGGCCAGAAAAACATTACACAGTCACCCCTAATACAAGGTAGTATGGAAAGTTACAGTTTACCCACACATAGTATGACAACCCACAAACACGGGGTCATGTTCATAAAATGAGGGGTTTCAAATAAGCCATGGAAACCTCTGCTGTGATATCTGGAATTCAACTCGTGATGACCCCTGATGATTCTGTCCTCTTCCAGGGCTCCTGCAATGAGTGTGTCATTCCCCATCCCCCAGGCCCTTGGGCTAGATCAGAAATGCTGGTCTTTACAACTCCTCCATGTGCCACGTCCACGCTGTAGCCATGTGTGCCAGTGGCCCTCATGCCAACACTAACGCTGGATTCCAAGATAACATGGTTCATCTCCTGAGTTACTGAAGCATCATGCAGACGACTGTCCTTACATTCAACCCTACAGTCAAGCCTTTGCCGGCCCCTTCACCACTTGGTACCGAGTTAACTTTTTTTTTTTTTTAGATTTTATTTATTTGACAGAGAGATCACAAGTAGGCAGAGAGGAAGGCAGAGAGAGAGAGAGAGAGGAGGAAGCAGGCTCCCTGCTAAGCAGAGAGCCCGATGCAAGACTCGATCCCAGGATCCTGAGATCATGACCCGAGCCGAAGGCAGCGGCTCAACCCACTGAGCCACCCAGGCGCCCCCCGAGTTAACTTTTTAAAGCAATTTGGATAGTGTCCCCCCACCCCCCAGTTTATGTGCCACAGTGGCTTCTTATTGCTCTCACTTAAAGATGGCCCTCATTAACAGGACCTAGAGTGTTCCCTAACTCCAGATGCTGGCAAGTTCCAAAGTCAAGATGGCCCCCCGGCCCCCTCTGCAAATTCTAGGCATGCTGGTCTTGTCTGAGATTCTGTTCTTTCCTTGATCTCTCTTTTGGGTTTTAAAATAGTTTGCTTCTCTCTCTCAAGACCACTTCTACCTCCCAAATTTACTTGGTTAACTCCTGCTTGTCCTTTAGATTTTAACTCTATTGTTACTTCTTCAGAGAAAAATCTCCCTTGTCCTCCTAATCAGACAAAAAATTATATTTATCTCTGTGATTATTTAATCTCATGCATCAGGGTCCATATATTTTTATGCTCACCTTCGTATCACGTCTTTCTACTAAGATGTGCACTTATACATATTTATGAAATAAAAAATAAAAACAAAAAAAGGACGGAAAGAAGAAAGAAATTGAAAATTGAGATAACTGTGTGTCTATCTCCATTTTAAACTCCATCTCTACCAGGAAGATAAGAGAAAGGGAAATTCCATTTCTGATGCAGTCTCTTGGCTAGAATAGATTTTCTTTCCCATTAAGGAAAATGTATCTATTGCAAATAGATATGTTTGAAATTGGTTGATGCCATCTGAGCTGAAATTAATTTCTTTCAAAATCTGAAGTCCACCCGAGTGTGTGGTTTGTTCTAGAAGTTCATATCAACACAACAACAAAAAAATTGCAGCAATAACAACAACAACAAGTAAAATACATCTTGGAACTGAATATTTAAAAAGTTGTTATTTCCAGAAAATGTGATTGGCAGATAGAAACAAATAAATAAGCAAACAGAAAGAAGGAAAATGAGCTTGTCTATTAGAAAAGGGACTTTATATTAATTAGGAAATATCCATATGATAGAATTTGAAAAGCTAAACACACTAAAATATTAATTGTGGCTATATCCATATAGTTTTAATATAGGAAATTAAAATATGTTTATTTTAGTTTGGAGATTTTCATGTAACATATAGTAAGAAAGAATAGTTGCTATATAAATTGTTAAAGGAACGGGGAATAGCATTTTTGAGAGTTTTAGTGACTTAATATTTAGAGTGCATATTGGTCTTTATTCTTGTCAAACTCTAAATCACTTCCTGGCTTTAAGTTAGACACCAGTGTAGATAAATTAACTCTACTGGGTCACTTGGGTGTCATTCAGTACAATGTTCTATTCTGGAAAGTGCAGGAAACTGCATAACCCATATGGACTGGTACAAATGGCAACTGGACATTTTTAGTGATTCCCCCCGTTTTTTCCAGCAAATGTATTAGAACACACAAGGTCAAAAGCTTATGATCTTTCCCATATTTTAACCTTGAAAGTTGATATTTTATTTTGCCATGTTTTCGCTTGCCCAAATAACTCCAAATTTTCTTTCTATGTAACTTTTCAGGAGTATTTTCAAATTTTTAAATAGTATGACTGGTGAGAAATCTTACTTACAAGAAATGGTTTTGATTTGAGAAATTAGGCAAATGTCCTTCCAAGTCAGGTATGGTGCATACATCTCTGATCAAGGTACACAGCAATGATTTGGTCAAATATCACAGGATCTATAATACAATGCCAGTATTTTTACTTGTAGTTGTGGGATCTATTTGTAACACCTGTGCTAAGTGTTGTAAATTTTAGAGAAATCCCTTGAGAATTTGGAACCTCTGTTTTATCGCCTTAAATTTTATATTATTAACTTTCATTTTCTCATAGAGTTGGTGGTCAGAAGCTGATACATGAAGTCACTGTTCTTGTTTCTGTTGTAAACAGTATCCATATAAACATTTTTGGTGGTGGGAGCACTGTTAACGTTCTTAGCTCCGGAGCTGACAAATCATGAAATTCAGGTTTGCAAGACATGTTTAATCAAGGTCAAATAAAATTTTAATTTATAACCCTTTCATTTCTAAAACACAAACATCTGACTGCAATACTTCTAACATTAGTGTGTGTTTCTGCAGAGAATATCCTTTCCTTCTGGATTTTTATTTAAGTGACTGGAGTCCCATTTTTCCTCATTTAATATATCTTGGGTGTAAATAGCCATGATATATGGATAACTACTTTCTAGAGTAGAGAGGAAGTTTATAACCATTCTTTCCATCAGAAAATAATAAACACTTTCTTAATATATATTTATGCATATAAAACATTCTTAATGTAGTTTTGGGGGAGGAGGTTATCAGAACCATATAGTAATGATGATAAATATATGTATTTACCACATACATCCCAAATACATTTTTTCTTCTGGAAAGATAACTATTTTTGAGCAGTATAAATTTTGTTTTCACTTTTGGTTGTGATTTTCCTCAAATGTTCCTGAGATTTCAAGATCTATCTCAATAGAACAATTTCTCCTTTGCTCCAAATGAAATGTGGACCCCGGTTCTTTGGAGATGTGAGAAGATATGTTTGACACAACACTTTGTCCAGAAATTTATGGTAATGTCTTCTTAAATCAAGTCTCCATACTAACTCCAGATCTTAAAATGTTACAAAGTGTGATTCAGTATGTTATGTAGATTGCCAGCATCAGAATGCTACAACCCACTGTTTCAAAACAAATGAAAGATACACACATACATACACACAAAACATTTATGTACACATACATACATAATTTTCTCAAAAAGAACCTGTTATCTGCTACTGGTTCATACCACAAAGTTTAAAATATTTTCTCCTCATTTTCATTATTCTGGTTTTACATTAAAAACAGAAGGCATGTATCTTATAAAAATATATATATATTTTTTTAAATTGGGGTAATACACAGATTGGATATAGCCTAGTTTGCAAGTCTCATAAAGTCATTTTTAAAGGGTCCTAATCCATTCACATTTCATAGGAGTGATTTTGATTAGGAAGAATACTTTTAAACAGCACTTAAATCAGAGGCCATATTCTCTTGCAGACTTCTAGAGTGTGCACTTGTTTCCTGTGTTCACGGGCTACTCTTTCTCAATACCCTTTGCTCTTTCCTTTTCCTGAAGTGCAAACATTTGGGAGCCTCAGAGACTCAATGTGGCCTCCCTTACTTGTTATGCATTCACCCCCTTCAGGAGCTTATCCAATCATAAGATTTTATTCTAAGACTCAGCCCCAAATTCACGTAATCTGGCCTCCTCCCTCCACACAAGCCAATCCTGATGCCTACTTGACACCTCCACACTCATGCCTAATAGAGATGTCAAATTTCATATGCTAAAAGGTATGTTGTATGTCCTGATTTTTCCCTCAAGGTTTTCATTCAGGGACACTACCCAAATCACAATGCCTGTTTGTGACTCAAAAAAAAAAAAAAAAAAAAATACACTGGAAAAAACAGTCAAGAGTAAAGTGCACAGGGATGCCTGGGTGGCTCAGTTGGTTAAGCAGCTGTTTTCGGCTCAGGTCCTGATCCCAGTGTCCTGGGATGGAGTCCCATATCAGGCTCCTTGCTCGGCAGGGAGCCTTCTTCTCTCTCTGCCTCTGCCTGCCACTCTGTGCTCGCTCACTCCCTCTCTCTCTGACAATTAATAAATAAATTCTTTAAAAAAAAATAAGAGTAAAGTGCATGGTTTGGAGAGAAGGAGATATATTTTATTGGAAGAAGGAGCAGGAAGAAGGAGCAGAGCATAGTCTGGCAGAAGCCCTCCCCTGCTGGCTCCTCAAACTATTTTCTGTCAATGGTGCCTCTGTGGTCGTTGCTCAGGCCACAGACCAATTTCCTTATTTCAGGTCAGCCATTCTACCTACCAGAACATTCTCTAGCCTAGCCCCCGGGTGATATCCAGAATCTGACCACTCTCCCCACACCTGGTGTGTCCACCCAGACCCTAACCACTTTCATTACTTACTTTGATTATTAGCAAAGACTTTGCTTCCCTGGTTCCATCTAAAACTTACTTTCAACCCAAGAATAAATATCAGATATTTAAAAATTCTCCGTTGGCTTCTTCTCTGCCTCAGAGGAAATACTATCACTTGCCTAAAGACCAGCATCATCTGCCCAAGTCCCATGCCTTTAGCTGTCTGAAGTAGCTGCCCCCCTGCTTGGGGTGACAGCACCAGCCACCTTAGCCCTCGCTCCTCCCTTGCTGGCTGAGGCCCCTGCACTTGTCCTTCCCTCCCCTGGAGTGCTTGGTCTCTCCTGACACAGACATGGGGCTGTGTGTCCAGGATTTCTCAGGCTGGCTTCAGTGTCCGCCTCCACTACCACTCTACATAAACTTCAGCTCTTCCCAATGTCCTTTCCCTTCTCTACATGTCCTAGTAACACGCAGACCTACCTGACACCATCACTTCTACAGCGGGAGTTCTGGCTTTAAAACATCAAACCCTAGACAATGGGAGAAAGACAACTATCATATGATCTCCCTGATGAGGAAGTGGAGATGCAACTTGGAGGGTTTGGGGCGTAGGAGAAGAATAAATGAAACAAGATGGGATCGGGAGGGAGACAAACCATAAGTGACTCTTAATCTCACAAAACAGAGGACTGCTTGGGGGAGGGAGGAAAGGGAAAGGGTGGGTGGGTTATGGGTTTTGGGGAGGGTCTGTGCCATGGTGAGTGCTGTGAAGTGTGTAAACCTGACGATTCACATGCCTGTACCCCTGGGGCAAATAATACATTATATGTTTATAAAAAATATATAAATAAATAAATAATCAACCCCCAGAAACACTCTCCACTCTCCTCTTTCCTAGGACGTCTCTCTTGAATACTTTAGTCTATCCCGAACTGTTCTGCAGAGATTTGGTTTTTGTATTATTATTATTTAGCAATGTTTCTTTGGTCTTCCTGAGTGGAATTACTTATTCCTCTCACTTCCTGGTGTATGTATGCATGACCCATCATTCCGTTATTATTATTACTCCATTTTCATTATTTTGTTAGAGTACTATCACAAAAGATTCTCATATGAATTACTTTGCGTTCTCATAGAAATATCTTCATAGTGTAGATTTTCTGAGTAGAATTGCCAGGTCTCAGGCTACACAGATTTTTTAAAAATATCAGATAGTACTTATGGTTTTTCCAACAGTTATTGCTACATCATGTTCCTTAAGTTGAATATGAGAATACCAAACTCTTCATATTCTCAACAATATTCTATGAATAACTCCATAATTTTTTTTCCATTCTGAGTGAGAACTATCATAACTTGTTTCAATATATTCTCGGCTCTTTTCTGGCTCTTACCCATTTTCATGAGTTCTTTGGGATTTATATACTTATATAATTTTTTCATATTTCCATTTTGTTATTTGCATTTTTTTCTCAATGATTTTGAGTAGGTTTTTGATATATTTTATGTATGAACTATTTAATGACCAGTATTACAAATGCCCTTCTGCCACGGGTATTTCTATTAAGCTAAGTTTATGCTGTGTTTGCCACACAGGGTTTTGTTTTTAACGATGATTTCTATTTTAATCTTTTTATTTATGTCATATGAGTTTTCTATCATGCTTACAATTTTTAATCCAGGATTTGAAAAGCAAACCTCCCACAGATGGATAGATAGATGTAAAGCATATATTCTTCTGCTGAAATTCCGTGTGTCAGGTTAAAGTTAGACACCTCACTTTTTCCATAAGAGGAGCCAATATTCCCAGCTCCATTTCTGTAACAATTCATCTATCAGCTATTTCACGATATGAAATGGTACCATTATCGTCTAATAACATTCCATATACACATGGATTTTCTCTTGGATGTTGTCCTTCCTCTGTGATGAAATGCACCAAGAGTACATTCTTTCATTATCGGAGCTTATAACACATTCCTGTGAGTGTGTGTGGGGGTGGGGGGGGAACCTCTTTCTTCCTGTGTTATCCATTATCATAACTCCTTTGCATCTTTATACTTTCCAGCATCCAAATACCTTCCCCAAAATGTACTTGATACAATAAGCCAATCGTGGCTGTGTTTTTGTCTAAAGATTCACAGACAAACATTTGTGCCCATAATGAAATGTGTAGTGTAGCAAAGCATGCAGAACTTACTACCTTTTAAATGAGTTCAACCAGCCATCCTGCTTAAGTTTGTAATAATTATACACTTTATACACACATAATGTATATATTTAAAAGTATATAATAATGTCCTCTTGCTGTATTTGTGTTTGGTACTATGTAAAACAATGAATACTACTTAAGTACAAGTCAAGTCCTTTCTTTATGAGAAACAACTACTGTACATGAAAGAGTGTTAAGCTTCCCCACAGGAAACTTTGTCATTCAGAAAAACAACAATTTTCTGCCTCTTTATTTTAGTCAGATCACAAGAGGGAAAAAAAAAAAAAAAAAAAAAAAAAAAAAGGTGCCAGAAATGTTCAAAATCACTACTTCATCTCAGCACACTTTCTTTTTTAATTCCTTTCATATGTCTAAAAAACAATACATAAAGCCATAGGTATGAAATTTGAAGATCTTCCTGAGTTTTAATTCTCCTTGACTTTGAGTATCTACAGGGATGGCTGCCTGCTTTCCACATTGCTGTGGCCCTTGGCACTGCTGTTGGGAACACTGACTTGCCTTCTCTCTAACTCTCTAACTGGAACCTGCCCCAGAACTCCAAGCTTCATTACATCCCCTAAAAAGGAATATTGTACAGAGATTTTTTTTTCTCCTACATCCTTTGTTGTTTTATATTAGCATGATTCCCACTGTGCTTTTCGCTGAATGATTCATATCGATACCGTTCTTCCAAATTCTGGCTCTTCTTTATTGATCCATGTTCAAAATTCTCAAAATAAATTCTATCATAATTTCCAACTTACCAGCTTCTTCCCCTACAAGGTCCTCAGTTTCTGTTGATATTGTAACAGTCATCTTGGTCACTTCTGCTCATATTTATGGTTTTCTTTCTAGTGCTCTCTAATCAGATCAGCTATATTGGCTCCCCCTCCACCATGTGTTTCCATTTCCCCCATCATCACCATTTTCTAGACTGTTACCACTTTCCTAAAAGGCTGCAAAAGTTTCATGCTATCTTTCCTGGATCACAAATATCACGGCTAAATTATTTTCCAAAAATCAGCCTCCCACTGCCATTGGAAGGGAAAAGAAGTAGTTTGTCAACAACTACTTGTTGACTGCCTGGCTGAATTTTTCCAGTTCCCCCTTACTAATAGCCCATAGATAAAATGCTCTGAAATATTGAATTAGATTTCTGTGTTAAATATATTATTTTGTAATTTTATCCTTCCTTCAGTCTCTGTTCCCAGACGTGAGCTCCGGTTCTCTCACCACCCCGCGATGCAATCATAATTATGTCTCTGCATCCATAACATATCTGGTATGCAAATGTTACCTTGCTTCTTTTTGTTCAAAGGCTGTACATCCTTCAGGTAGAAATACAAAACTGTCTCCCCATGAAAAGTTTCCTAATTATTCAAACTCTCCATGATTTTTTTCTAGTCCCCAGGGCCTATGGCATGTAACTCATTGATCACTTCTCTCCTACTTTGTATTATGGTTTTCTGTGTCTGTACCTTATCTTCCCAATTAGACACAACATGCAATGTCTGAGTTATATTTTCACTCTTTTTTCTCTCTCAACTTGTTGTACTGTCTTTTAAAATTCTACTGCAGCATGGCCCAATGGAAAGAGTATTAAAGCATCAGTTTTGCATTGGATCCTTGGAACTTAAAATAATATTTTTTTGATAGTTCTCATCACACAACTTTCTAGCTTCATTATCTAACTCCTACATACACACGTTCTATTCCTCATATTTTCTGTTGCTCTTGTGCCCACAAGGACTTGTCCAACATCCTAGTACATAATAGAACTCCTTTCTTCAATGTGAAATTCTACCATATACAGTCTGTAAAACACTGAGTTATACATCTAGGTTCTCACCTTGAGATTATCGCTATGGTGGCCACCCCATTCCACCAACCAGTGGAAAACATTTGATCTCAAGTCAAACGAAATTCCATCAATGCCACACTTTCTATTTCAGGGCCTCTGACCTCCCTCTTTTCCCCAGAGATTGCATCTAGGTTTTAACTGGTTCAGTGGCCATGTTACTGACACCAATCATCTGTTCATTCTTTCAACAATCCACAGAGATGTCTGCATTTCTACATGTGCATATGACCCAAACTTCATCCACTGCTGGAGACTTTTGTGTGGACCTCAAGGTGCTCACAAGGTCCTTGGACTTCCAGTGCCTCCATAATGCTACCCTTAGTTACTTCTTTCATTTTACTGAGACATTTCAGGCTGTTGCTACCTCAATCTCCTTCGTCAGGCACACCATGAATTCACGTCTACCATCCTCTCCCAAGCCTACATCTACCTAATACAGTGAGGTAGAGACTTCCAGTGATGCCTTGCTTTTATCTCAAGCTTCAGCTCCACATCAATACTGTTCCCCATCTAGTAGTAGTCCCACCCCCTCTCTTTGGCTTTATCATTGTCATGCTGCTCTGAGCACATCAAACATAGCACCATTTATGTTAATCCCTGTGATTTGTTTCTCCTAGGTTGTGTTGCATGTTAAGTAGGTACACTGAATTTCTCACATATTTTACCAACCTTAGTTGGAAGCAACCTAGATTAAGCCCTGATCATTTGAAAGAGAAGAAGCTTATAGCAGAATTCCAGCACACTTGCATTAGAGACATGTATTAGCAAGGACATTTTGTGCCCCCCCAATCTCTATTGTTCAAGAGAAAATTTCCCCAACATATTTCAATAAGAATATTACTGAAGTATAAACTCACAAATCATAAAAGTAAAATCCAATAAGTTTCTGCCTGTAATTAACACCCAGGTCAAGGAAGAGATAATTATCATCAGCCCCGTCTTACTCCTTTTAAGTTATAACCTTGGCTCCCAGATCACCATTACACCATTATACTCACATCTAAAACTCTAAGTCAGTTCTGAGTTCGTTTTGCCTATGTATTTTATTTTAATTGCTATCATTATATGAAAATGTCACATAATTTGTTTATCCATATTTTTTGTTCATGGACTTTTGAAATGGTCTCAGATTCTAGCAATTATGAATATTGCTTCTATGAACATTACTAAAGAAAGCTTTGGATGCATGCATGCATATATATATATATATACATATATGAATATATATATATATATATATTCATCCTTCTGCTGGGCACGGCTAGGAGTGGAAGTCAGCTTTAGCTGATATTGGCAACCTGTTTTACCAAGTACGTGTGTCATTTCTATTTGCTTTTTCATTATTTTTCAGCATCTTACCTAACAGAACTTAACAGTTTGGGGGAAATGTTGAGGAGAAGCCTGTGGAACTTAATGTTTACTTTTGTGTACTTCCTTATTCACTGAGATATTTAGCCTCTTAATTTCTGGCTGCCTTGATTTCCCCATACTGCAATTTTTATCTCCATCTCCTTTAGATTATCAAAAACTCTGCTAGTTTCTCTGCATTTTAGCATCAACTCTTTGCCTGAAGTCTTAGTTTCTCATCCTACACCAACAGCATGGGGCATAGCCTTGGGGAAAAGGAACTTAAACAAGGCCAGTCCACATTTCTGAAAACCCCAGTAATTTCTTGATCTGCATGCCTGATTGAATCAGTAGTTTCTAATATCTTCCCTTTACTTTTATTTGTTTCTTTTGTTTGTTTTTCAGATGACATTTTTCCCCCTGGATGCTCTCAACAAGGGCACTAGTTTTCTAAGAGCTATCTCTCCAACATATTTGGTAAAGATGTTAAAATGTCTGCAATTAAAGGCCTTGGGGGTATAGATGGGTGATTGTTCCAGATTTCCAATTAGGAGAGCTAAAGTATATCCCATGATGAGAGGTACAATATTGTACCTGAAATGCCTGAACTACAGAAAGGAATTCATGTACTAAAAAGCCTATCTGTCAAAGAAGTTGTACATTGTGTGCCTACGATCCCAGATGAGCTAAAATAATGAGTATGATAATGTGTGTACTTGTCTCTACATCCAAACATTTTGAATGAAGGACCATTGGCAAACCATGCCAACACTCTGTTCAAATTCCAGATGGTGGATTGCTTCCGGTTCCAACAGTTCCACAATTTACAACTGGCATAGCTTTGGCATCAAAACTGAACACTTACCTTCCAAATTGTCATTTACAAAAATTCCATGTTATCTCTCAAACTATTATGATTTCAATATCATTAACAATGCTACAACATAAATGTGAGAGTCAAATCAGTTCTTACATATACCCTGAAGTAAAACAAAAGGCAGTCGAAGCGAAAGGGGTAGTAGGATCCTCAGTAGAATCTTGCCTTTGAGAGTACAAACACATTTTTGCTTGTGAAAGAGAGGGACCTTCTATAATCACTGGTCATGTTATATGTAAATATTTATTGATTTATTAAACAAATCACCAATACATAGTTACTCAATGTTTGAATATATTAAGTACATTTGTTGAATGACCGAGTTTGTTACATTGAGATTATGTCTCAAAATATATTGAATTCATACTTTTTTGTTCCTTGAAACCTTAAAAAATAGTATTTAAAAAAAATGTGTTGCACCCAAAAGAAGTATTAAAGACATGATACAATTACAAAAATATAAAATACCGAGGGTGGGGTGGAGTGGAAATCAATTTCATACTTCCAACTGAGTTTACCACTTGTCTAGCAATTATCATAAGTGCTTCCCCACCACTGAGAGTGAGAAAGGAAGCTGCTGTTGCTGCCACTTCTGTGTTGTATGTTGCTATTTTATCCAATCTATTCTTGTAAATAACTTCTCAGAAACCTTAAATACCCATTTCAAAAGCACTTCTTAAAGCAAAGTACTCACTTGTTCTTCCTTCTTGGAACTTGGTATTTTGAGTGCCAAAAATTCACAAAAGATGGAACAGGCCTGCTGAGAAAATAGAAAAAAAGATAGAATTACCAGCTAGCATTATATTCAGGTGCTATGCTTTACTTTCCTCTTAATGATAGCAGTACATTGTTTTAGCTAATTCATAGGCACTTAAGTAAAAAGAAAACTGAACTGGAAAAAAAAAAATGTCTTCAATTTGGCATAACTCAATTAAAAGAACTGTGCTTGATCATCATTTTTCTCATAGAGAAGGGCCCCTAGTATTTTCTTGATGAATGTACATAACATCAACACTTTTGGATGACAGTTGGGAGAATAGTATCTTATGTCAGAAGATTAGTTTGAAATTATTCCAAACAGATATATGTCAATTAAAACCATGAGGAAATAATGCATGTTAGAAACCTGCTAAAATACATAGAGTTGCAGCTCTGACACTAATTGCTGTGTTCTGTGAACAGACCACATCATAATCATCCAACAACAACACAGAGAGTTGGAACCCATGATCCACTCAAGTGTCCTTCCGTTCCTGTGTTCCATCACTTGCTGCCTGCCTGGTGTCTACATCGCTGCCTGGTGTCCACATCTACCTAGCTTGCTGCCTTTCACATATTTTTACCTTTCTCCATATTCTTCCCCACCCTATCAAGCCCCCTCTTGCGTATAGCTCCCTAATTCATCAAACATCAACCAGTTGCTTATCTATTTTTGGTTCAAGTACAAATTGATTTATTTCACTTCCAATATATTGTTCTAGCCTTATATTTCACTAGTTCTCACAAGGTACCATCCATTCCCATCTCACTGTTTTCTTTCTTTCTTTTTTTTTTTTCACTTTCCCACCCTCATCTTACGTTTGACCCACCCAACCATTTACTTCCGCTGTTCTGCACAACAGTAATACCTTCCTCTTTCCTTCTATTCACCATTCCAAAAAAGCATCATCTTTTCAACAGGCACCAACAATCACTTTAGGTCATTTAAAAATGTGTTTCCTTAATTCCTACTTAAGCACTACAAAGTGTTTGTGAATTTTGTCTCCCTCAAAGGCAATGTAAGCTCCTTGGAAGCTAGGACAATGCCATGGGTTGTACAGTGGATGCATGGTTGTCCACACCACAGCATTTGTCTCAATGCTTCTGAATTCCATGTCACATATTTACATGAATCAGATATTCTATTTAAGAATAAGTAACTTTTTGAAGAGATACTACATGGTACATATCTGATAAAAGTAGTAGATATCTGATCATATCAAAATTTTTCTAAGGGATCAGGACTCAGTTCATAGGTACTCATAACAAAGTATGAAAGAACGGTGGGAATTTGGGGAGGATGCTCTTGTCTGTAGTGTGTGCAGAGCCTCCCAAGGAGTATGGAGTGGGGATGGGTTTCACGTCTTTTAATTCAAGTCGAGGGAGAGAGGCTTCAGTTGGATCATTTTTATTTTTTTTATTTTTTTTTAAAGATTTTATTTATTCGACAGAGAGAGATCACAAGTAGGCAGAGAGGCAGGCAGAGAGAGAGGAGGAAGCAGGCTCCCCGCCGAGCAGAGAGCCCGACGCGGGGCTCGATCCCAGTACCCTGGGATCATGACCTGAGCCGAAAGCAAAGGCTTTAACCCACTGAGCCACCCAGGCGTCCCAGTTGGATCACTTTTAAAGCTTAAATCCTGTTTCCTACAGTTGGAAGCATGGGAGAATGGTATTTCAGTCAGGGTTCTCCTATAATACAGATATTAGATAGATCCATGAAAGTATTTCGAGGGCTTGGCTCACATGATTGTGGAGACTGAAAATTATGAAATATATATGGCAGTCTGGTGAGCTGAAAACTCAGGCAGAGGCCGATGCTCCACTCTTGAGGCAGAGTATCTTCTGTCGGGGGAAGCCTCAATTCCCACTCTGAAGGTCTTCAGCTGATTGCTCGAAGCCCACCCATCTTATCAAGAATCACCTCCTTTGCATAAAGTCAACTGATTCCAGATTTAAATCTACATCTACATCTACAAAATACCTTCACAGGAATACCTAGATTCTTTTTTTTTTTTTAATTAAATGGGTACTGTAGCTTTGATAAACTGATACATACCCCCAACCATCACAGGTGACATCTGGATTTCTGCCTGAGAAATCTCAAAAACAAGCAACATTGTTGGACAGGATGGTGGACATAAATGAAAAGTTGCTGCTCCGCCAGGATTGCTCTGTTCCACTGGAGTTTGCCAGGATGTGTCGACCTCATCAACCTAAGAGAGATCCAGAATTAAGTCACCTTAAATTGTCCTGCATAGAACTCTCTCAAAGGAGATGCAGATCTCATTCCACAGTTGCTGAAGGCATCAGAGGAGCCCGAGAGACTGGGAAGGGAACAGATGATGAGCTAGAGAATCATACACTAGCTACCTCAAAAGCTCAGGTGACATGGTCTTGGAAAGGGGAGCTGGGTCTTCCCAGTGCCCCAAGGGTCCATCAGAAGAGAAGGTTGCCGTATGCAGGAGCTGCTACCTGAAACCTTAAAGTCAGCATTCAACAGCTCCACGTGTAAAGTAAGACTTTCTTTGTCCCCTTTTCTGTCCTTTTTTGCATGCCCTCTAATAGCTAAGTAGTTAGAAACAGTGCACAGTGAGGATGGAGGCAATGAAAAGGAGTGGGGAGCCCAAGCACAGCTCCTCCCCAGGCTGCTGGTACCCAGCCCAAGCCAGAGTGGGTTGGGGGAAGTGAAGTAGCTTCCACTTTGAAAAAACAAAAAAGTACATGTCTGGCAGTTTTATGGGAATAGAAGCCTAAGAACCAATCTAAGATTTTTGTGACTATATCTTAAAGCAATAAAAGAACTTTCACTACATGAGAGTCATTGGGGAGAGCCAGGAGACGACCTGAATTTTCATCCAGGGATATAGGAAGAACTTTCCATACTGTAAACTTTAGAAGTACAGTGAAAGACACGTTAAAGCTGCTTTATGATACTCCATAGTGACAGAACATGTGCAAACAGAATAGAAATATAGAATAGAATATAGAAATAGAATATTCTAAAATAGAATATTAGAACTGAGAATGCTTTAGAAGGCAGGGATTATACAAATCTTATAGACCTGGAGGGACAGAAAAGGGGAAAGAATGAGCAAGTGTGGCTTGCTTGGTAGACTGGGGGACACTTGTCCAACTCGGGACGTGGGTTTTTATTACAGGGTAGTAACGCACAGCAGTTTTTCACTGGCTTGATAAGAGATTTAATTCCACAGGCATTGAAGGTCTTTAGAAGTTTTGAAAAGTAGACTACTGGGATTCAATCTGTGATGAATTTGCAAATTTCTGGCAACAATATGTATAAATACATCCATATACATCTGCGGGTGTTATTATGTAATATCTAGTATCATCCAAGTATTTCATGTAAATCAGTCATCTTGCATATTTTAAGCTACCTTCATTTTTTCTTCTTCCCTTAAAGAAAGATTCTAAGGGCACAGGGTGGCTCAGTCAGTTAAGCTACGGACTATTGATTTTGGCTCAGCTCATGATCCCAGGGACATGAGATTGAGCCCTTGGTCAGGCTCCACACTCAGTGGGGAGTCTGCTTGAGATTCTATCTCCTGCTCTCTCTGTCCTCCCCAACACTGTGCATGCACTTGTGTGCTCTCTCTCTCTAAAATAAATGAATCAATTTTAAAATAAGGGGGAGGGAGGAGGAGAAGAAGCAGCAGAAGCAGCAGCGGCAACCACAGCATTCTAAAAAGAAAAAGAATGAAATCTGAAACTTCAGAATGCGATTTCCCTGATGACTCTTCTGGGGACACATATAAACCAAGATGCAAACAGAAAGATAAGGATGACATCAGGAGAAAGTAGGTGAAGTTAAGTAACAAGAAAACCACGCTATTGGGAAGCCAAGGATGGCGGGGGGTGCTGAGGCAAACAGCTTGTGAGCATCTTGGATCTTGCAGCCACATTTTATTCTGTTGCTGGAACACTGTGGTACACAGAGGCAGTATCATCCCTCTAAAGCTGTGTACTTCCTCCTGGCTTTTCCCTTTTTGACCACTCCTCCCTACCCCACGTTTCATAATATGGCCACAGAAGTTCTCATGAAATATGGGCATTGCCTCTCGCTCACCTCCCACTGCCTGTGAGTCACCATTTTTGCTGATTTCTCCATGTTTATAGCCAACTGTTTTGAAATGGTACTCATAGTCCTTTGTGAATGAGCCTCTGATATTCCTTCCAACTTCATATCTTACCATTTTTCTGCACCACATATTCCAGTTAAGTAGAACTACAGAAAATCACAGTGACCGAGGGTAAATGTAGAGCATGGATAACACCAATTCATTACCAAAACAAAATACAAATATTTGGACATTGTGGTTACTTTCAACAGGGACATGAAAGCTTATATGCTTATCAAGACTTGATTACAAACAGCTAATTGGAAAATGAATGTTCGTTGCCTGATTTGGAGGAATAGAGTCATCAGATCTCAGTGCCAAATCGTGGTGGTTAGTCTCCAAGCTCTGCGTGAGTAAAAACAGCCTTTCCCAATAAGCTCCAGGATGGCCTTAGAACAGAGTGGTAACTCTGCTCTTCTGTTTCCAAACCCCAGACCCAAACACCCTCTCCTTCACATGGGAATTAAGAGTAAGGATATTAGAGAATAATAGTTAACAGTCCAGCTTTGGGTGAATTCACAGCTAGATTTAGTATTCTGCTTTACCCTGACCACTTGCATCGTCTCTGGAAACCTTGCGAATTTAGTCTCTCAAGTCCTTTACCCTCTCAAATGGAAAACACAATTTCTTTTAGTGGTTTAAAAGAAAGTATTACTAAAAAAGAAAAGCACTTAGAAATTAAATAATTTGGAGAATGCTGCCCCAGGTTTGACAATCTTGCTGTTACAGATAGGACTCTCACTCCAGTTTGACGTCTAGCAACGCCAAAGAAGCTATGCTCAAAATTCAGTGATCTTAGTTTTCATTCTCTTCCAGTTCGTGGAGGATCAGCTCCTCCTTGGATTTCATCTGTTCTGTTATCCAAGTACTATCACTAGAACGATCACTGAGTCTAGTTCATTTTTTAAAATAAATTTGTTCACTTCATATTCAGACTTGAAAGTTTTAAAAAACAAACAAACATACAAAGCATGGAAAAAGTACTCAAAAAATTCCATAGTTTCTTATAAAAACAAAGACAAAAAACACTCCTGCTGACATCCATTTGTCTTCTCTTTTCTCTACAGTTGCAATTATTCAGTAAATAAAATTGTATCCTCTTCTTTACATACATAACAAGAAAAACAAGCCCTTTTCTACATTATTTTAATGCTTTATAAATATAATTTTAATGGTTGCAAAAACACTCTTCTTTTAATGTTCATATCCTGGTATCCTTAATAAGTTCTATTTCCACTGGTAGATTGTTTCTGAAAACAATTGTTTTTAAAAACCTCAGCATTACAAGTAATATTTAGGAAATGCCTGCATGTATATTTATAGATGATTAGGCGTTGTCAGATTATTTTTTGACCTGTTTGCCCAAATTAGTTACTCGATGGTATAATAGGGGGTTTTTAATTTTTGTCGGTTTTACATTTATTGCCATATGTAACACTGATTTTTATAATCTACTTTTGGCCTATAATTGCACCTAGAAAGATTACCTATAAATTTCTTTCAACCATTTATTCAAACAACACTTTAAATGGATTATTATATGCCAAACACTATTATAGGTGTTGAAGATATAATTGTGAGCAAAGTAGAAAAGATTTCTTTTTTTGGGAAATTTTAGTAGAGTGAGACAGAAGACCATCATAAATCAAGGAGGAAGAATGAAAAGGGAAGATTCCCAGCAAAGAAGGGAGGAGGGAGTGAGGGGCGGGCGGACAGAGAGGGAGACGGGAGGGGGGGGGAGGTAGGACAGGAGGGAGAAAACAGGAAAGAAGGAAAAACCAAATGAAGAGAGAAGTCAGATCATGACAAAGGCTCTTAAATACAGGAGCAAACAATAGTATGGAAAAACTCATAAACGCTAACGAGGGAATTTTAACCTCACTTCCCAAATAAGCACACTGTTTATTTTTGAAATATTCTGACAAAATTGTTGCCTTAATCGGCAAGTTTCTGAAAACCAGTGAAGGAATGTCCATCTCTAAGAAGAATATGTCATTAAAATTATAACATTTCTGTGTGTTCAACTGCAGATGCATGACAAAAGCAGAATCAGAACGTTGTGGCTACACACAAATATATGATTTAATGTAGTAACTTAGTGTTTTAATCATCTGTCTTAGCGATAGGATAGCCTTTAACTGCCTTGAATGGTTCTATTCCTTTCCTTTATTTAAATTCCAAGAGCTTTCAGACTCTCCTGTGGTGGTGGTGGTGGTGGGGGATCTGATCTCCAGCAAGAGAACCTTCCAAACTGTATTCACAAAAAGGAATCACTCCAGAACTTCCTTTTCAATTCAAATGAAGCTGCAGGCTCTGTTTTCTGTTTTTGGAACCTTTGAAACAACAGGGTATTCTTCCCCATATTTCATTCATGAAATGGATGATTTAAAATCCTTTTCATGGTTAATATCTCTGCACCTTGATTTACCACAGAAAATGTAAGAGTCTGTAGATCTGTACAACTTAGAGCAAGAGCCAAAAAAATACTTGAATAAATGCTTTCAAAGCTAAGGCAGCTGCTTGTCAATTAAGTGAGGCTTTTTATTGGGTCTCTGGTCTTTTTTCAGCACAGATTTTCTTCATTACTGTTTCTCCCCCTTTTTCCTGTTTCTGAACATGCTTCTGTTAGAAGAGCAACAGTAAGAGCAAGCTATTACGTAAGGCTGATTCATGTTCCTTTAGATATTTAACATTTTGAGCAAGAAGAAATGGGCTGAAAAAATGGAGGTTCAGGGCCATCTCACTTACGTCTTTAATGGGATGCTCCATGTTCTGGTTCTTTCTGTACAACATGCTATATGGCGTGCCCTATGAAGAAATTAGACATTTGAAATGCTGCTGCGTCTGCATGACATGCGGACGCTTACACATTGCTGCAGAATGTTTCCCACTGCTTGTGAAGAAAAGAGCTCCAGTATTTGAGGAGACAAAAGGTGTTGGGTGTTTCTGTGGGTTGTTTTTGTTGTTATTTTTTGTTTTGCCTCCTTTTCCCTCTCTAGGACTGCAAGAAGGCAGCGGAGGTGATTAATGTGCTTTCAAAGACCATAAATTTGGCAAAAGTATACCACTGAAAACTACTCAACTAAATCTGCCCCTTTCACTCTTCAACAAGTTCACTTGTATTCCTAATAAGGCAGCATGTACCAGGGGCCTTCCAGGACTGAGTCAGTACAATGTTCCCAGGGACACACTGTGTG
Source organism: Mustela nigripes (assembly GCF_022355385.1). Taxonomy (NCBI): domain Eukaryota; kingdom Metazoa; phylum Chordata; class Mammalia; order Carnivora; family Mustelidae; genus Mustela; species Mustela nigripes. The sequence goes on along the minus strand of NC_081571.1, from coordinate 77,967,133 downwards.
TTTTTTGGTTTTTGCTTTTAATTTGCCCGTTAATTCCAGCTGGCTGATTCCATGCACTAAGGGGGTCAGGGGTGGAGGACAGAGCCTTTGTCAAGCATTAGGACTCCTTAAGATGAAAGGAAATGGGCATGTTCAGAGCCCTTGCATGTAAATACCACTGACTAGCACCTACCATAGGAAGTTTATGGGCCAGTTTCAAGCATGGGTATCTTTGTATTTTTGCCTTACTTTTGAAATTTCTAAAGATACTTTGTGCGTGCAAATAAATAAATAAATCCCTGTTTTTACAAGTTCAGCTGAACAACCTTAAAAGGTATTTTTGTTTGTTTGTTTCTTGTTTTTGTTGTTGTTGTTGTTTGTTTGTTTGTTTGTTTGTTAACTTGGGGTAACAGTCCATTGGAATTCTCTTTTCCTTGTGTCCTTTCCAGCTTTAAAACTCTCCCAATGAAGAGAGAGCCTTATTTGCATGAAGCTGTTCTAGCATAACAGTTTCCTAGCTGCAGGAAAATCAGAGGAGGGGCTGAGCTACATCTCTCTGTGTGGTTTTTCAGGAGCACAGCCTCCCCATAAACCTGCCCACTGCTGCCAAAGGCTGTGCAGAGAAATCGTCAGATGTTGTAACAGAGACACAGGTGAGGCACGGCTATGCGGGTAGGGACTCAAGGAGAGACCTTTCAAAACACTATGCCTGAAACACTGGGGCTTAACTGAGGTTTTTGATTTTGGAAGAGATTCATGTGAGCCCCATTTCATAAGGTAACTTATGCATTGTGTAGGTACCTGCCCACTTACTCAAGGAGAGAGAGACTCAGGGTGTTGAGCCAGGAATGAAATATTCGCAAAAACATCCTTCTTGCTCCTCTTATTACAAACTGAGCAACAGAATGGGAGACCTGGAGGCGTGACAAAATGCGGTTCATGCTGCGCGCCGTGACTTGGAAAATCAAAGAATGGGGAGGAATAAAGAACTTCCTTCTCCTCCTCCTTCTCCTTCCCTTGCTGTGGCTTCTTGTCTTACGGTCTGTGTTTGGAAAGCCAAATGTTGACTGAGTTAATGGAATAAACAACATTGCTTACTTAGCACAAGCATGCATTAGCTGGGAAGATCTGTATTGATTATTACATAATAAGTGTTATGAAACTGATGTGCACTTTTCTCATACAGTGTTCCAATAGTACCCAGGTAAATGCCAATAAGCGTTTCTATTACTCTGAATTGTTTTATAGATTTAGATTTGTTAGATTTGCCGGAAAGCCAATTGTTTTATATAAAGGCTGTGCGAAGCTACCAGAAAGCATAGATAGTTTATACCTTCAAATAAATCTGAAGTTTTTATTTAAGCAACAGTATCTATCAGGTGTGATGTTGAGACTCGTCTTAGCCAAGCAGGCAACTGACAACCTTCTAACACACTGATTAGTATGAAAAGTGTTGATTATTTTAAATTATCAATGAATTCTTTTGAAAGTACATAAAGTCAGTTAAAGAGATAATTTTCCTTTTCTTATTTTGTTTTTTAATCTGTTTCAAGTATTATCATTGCTATTTAGTGCTATAGGACAATCATTACATAAACACACAAATATACATATGTGTAAACATACATAGGTTTTATAAATCTAACTGTATTTTTAGGAAGCATATCTTATAGGCTTTTGTGAGTATATTTCTTCTATGAGAAGAAATCATCTCTGATCTTATTCCTGAACACTGGTAAGTTTTTAGGTCTCTTTTTGCAAACTACAACAGGATATGACACTCTTAACTTATTAAGAGGAGTTCGTTCATTCGCTTAATTGAAGAGTCTCATTACTTGGATTCTGGCTGAAAGGATGTCTCAGTGGCAGAGAACCATGTGAAGGCAGAGTCTTCAAAGCATTCCTAACATTTTCCTGCCCAAGTATATAGCCCAGTATGTCAGAGTCACGGTGCATATTCCTAGAAGATGAATGGCATCGTGGAGAAGCACTTGGAGAGTGTCAATGGATGTTCTGAGAATAGGGCTGTTCTCTGCATTTGCCTGGCTGATCTGGTCTCGAGACACATGAGCTAGGATGAAGGCAAACCCATGTTGTATGACCTGCTCTGATATTTCCCAGCCTCCTTTCCCTGACGTGCTCCCGGATGAGTACACGATTCTTATTATCCAAGGCAACATGCATGAGACCCGTCCATGGAGTGTCTTCACGGATGTGTTATTGTTGGAGCGTCTACTGAGGGCTGAGCCCTGCTGTACCACATTATAACAGCTGTGGGTGTAGGAACTGCCTGGGCAGCAGCGGGAAAACCACTCCCTTTGGCAGCAAAGGGCTGTCCTCAGGATATAGTGCAATTACATCTTAGAAGCTCAGCCCCCAACTTGGGTTGGCTCTAAATGGAATATTCCATTTGAGGATTTTTTTTTTTCTTTTCCCTATGCTTCTAGAAACATTTTACCTCATTTAATATTCAAAGCTATGCCCACCTAGAAAACTTTTGAGTGTCTATTTTAAAACAAAACAAAACAAAAGAGAAGCAAACAACAAATATGCATACATGTATACATAATTCTCTATAGACACATATACATATATGTACCGTAGTTCAAAGTCATATCAACACTATACACAATGAAAATGTTCTGCTGGTTTAGGAAGGGAAGGGATATCAAAAAGAATCATTTAAAAAAAAAAAAACAGGCTATACCTTGCATTGACTGGGTTGCGAGTTTCAAAAAAGGACACTAATTTACTGGATTTGGCACCTATTCTAGGTATTTTCTAATGACCAATAAATTAAAATTCATTACTCAGACATTGTAGATATTATCTCTATTTATTTTCTCACTCTTTAAGAAAGAGAATTATTTCCGAGTGGGACCTCTTTTTTTTAATCAGTGAAATATTCCAGTGAGTAGAATCAGAGGTTTAAAACCTACCAAAGGAACTTCAGGACTTTATTTCTGTTGTAAGTTAATACTTAAGGAGCTTGTCAAAGTCTTTCCATAAATCAGTTAGAGATTCCATCCTTATTAAGGATGTTTCATTCAGGTCATTCTGAAACATGGTGATCTGAGTGTGGGGAGCAAAACGTAGGCACCAGCCAATGGTGGATTTTATCATCATCTTTATTATGTTACCTTTTTTAAAATTTAAATACATATGCTGTGCCAGACACTATGCTAGGGTCTTTGATTTGTTTTACAAACCTACTGGATAAAAATTATTATCCCCACTTTCAAGGGAACAAAAGAAAGGAAAAAGAAAAGAAAAGAGGCTTTGGAAAGTGAAATAACTTGTCCAAGACCCACACGGCTGGTACTAGATGCACAAGACGATCTATCTGGAATGTCTACCCTCTCCCTTTTGCAGTGGCAAATTCGATTTTGATAGAGATTAGTAGTAAACTTATTAAAATAGAATGGGTAATCAGTAGTTATCCAGAAACTGAAAAAAGGTTGAGAAGAATGAAGGCTGAGAAAAAAGCTTTGGATTCCAAATATCAAGTGTTGGCTTCTACTTTGCAGACCAGCAGGGAATAAAGATTAGAACGGAAGAAGAAAGAGGTGAGGCAACCAAGGTTTGTTTCTTGCCTAACATTCTCCTTGCAACACAGGAGACACTTACGTTTTCTCATTTAAAGGTCATAACTCTGCTCCAAGTTTGAGGTTTGTTGTCCGGATTAACAGATCAAGGAATGGCAGGACGTGACAGGTTGAAGTTAAACTGAAGTTCTCATACCTAGGAAGTAGTGAGACTTGATTGAGAATGAAGGTTTTTGGAATTCCAGGGAATGTATATACTTTCCAGTATAGATGGCTACACATGGCTATTCTCAGTTATTTATAAAATGAATTATCTTATGAATTTCTTTGTCTATTTCACATTCACGACTCCCAATTTCATAGAACACAAGTATCTGTGTCTGGTCAGGCTTGAGTTTGGATGACAAAAAAATTATTTAAGCAGAATATAAATGAAAACGATGCTTATAGGCTATACATGTTCAGACTATAATTTTGTCTACATCAAAGTAAACCCAACACTCTCCAGGTTATTGTATTTCTTACTAACTGGTGTTGAAAATTATCAAACAGGAAATGTGTGCCTCCTGTATTCTAAGACTCACACAGGTTATGGAGCTTAATTCCGTGAGTTCAAGTTCATGGACATAATACCTCAGAGGATAGAACCGTGACTCAGGAATCTCCTGAGTGGGAACTGCAGCTAAGCAGCAGAAATTGCATTTTTACATCAAATATTATATTTTTAATTTTCCCTTCTTTCATTTTCCCTGCAAAAATGAAGAAGAAAATCAGTGATGGTAATATACATATTGACTCCATTTTTATCATGAAGTTACTAAATTGGCTCTTTTCCTTGAACTGTAACTTTAAGGTAGACTTAAAGATTTAAGCTTTGATACTTTCCCTTCTGTGTATAGGGGAAGTAAAACTGATTTTTAAATCTGCAATTTTCATTTGTGTAAACCAGAAGAGTAGCTAATATATTAAAATCAATAGAGTAGATGATTTTATTTTTATTATCAAATATGCCATGTTTGGACAGTTTACTTCACACAAGCTTACTTTCTTTTAAATTTCTTTCTTGAGCTAATTGACAGTTGGTATTGATAAGTTTCTTTGATTAACAAATGTTAATGTTACTGATATACTCCAAGTAACACAGTTGTATATAATTTGAAAGAACAGGCAATGAATTAAATTCAAGAGTTAAATTGCATAGAAAGGTCTATCCAATGAAATAAATTCTGATTCTAATCATGGTTGTGGTAGAAGCAAGTATTTTGATGTTTCTTTAAGATATTTCATACATGTGCTTGTGTCAAAGAAAATGACACAGGGTTGTGTTTGATAAATATCTTATTGCAAGTACACGCCATTTTTAAAAATACACAAAATAACAAGGAGATATATTATACACTTTCATATATAGAGAGAGAGGTTGTGATCAGGAAACTGAGATTGAAAAAAGCTAGTGACTCTTCCCAGTGGCAGATTAGAACTTAGAGCCACCAGCCCTCCATTATAGTCTACAATCCTTTTCCCAATACCTATCAACCAGAAATTTTTGTATTAAAATTATGGCATCCAGGAATTTTCCTGTGGGGCATACAAAATTATTGCATGTTTATAGGATATCAGAAGAATCAATGCCAGGAAGAATGCTAAATTAATCCTGGTGACCATTAAGAATGCCTTTGAATATTAGAATATTTTCTTTAACATGCCTCAAGCAGAATAAAGGGATTAGTTCTACTACATATTTAGGCCTTTCTATGTCAAAGTTCTCAAAGCTTGAATATTTCACAAGGCCTTACTAATGAGTTCATTATTTTGTTTATTCTGTTCATAAGAAAGTCTGATATGACCTTTATATTTGCATTGCTAATCGCTGTCAGGGTTGGTTTCCAGGCTGTCTTCGGTACAGCACTTTGTCATAGTTAAGTCGGACCAAAGGCCATTGAAGGAAGAGCATCGGTCTGGGCCGGCGGATGAAGAGACGTTGGGGTCACTGGGCCAGCTCCCTCCGCGAGTAGTTCAAAATCTGGGGCGAGGCACTTAAAACAAATAAGCCATAGGGGCATAAATACGTTGCAGAATGCGGTTGCCAAACCAAATTCAGAAGCCGAGAAGATGAGGGAGGAGGTATGGAAGAAGCAGGAATGTTCCGACGCAGACTTGATTGGGAGGGGCCGGCGAGGCACCACTGCCCACAGAGAAGAAAATGCCCGTGGCTTTATCATGCTGCCCTGCACTCGCCTGGTTTTTCTCCTGTGTTCTCAAATTCAGTGGGTGAAAGATCACCCAAAGAAACTGAAGATTAAGGACGCCTGGGTGGCTCCGTTGGTTAAGCATCTGCCTCCTGCTCAGGTCCTGATGCCAGCATTCTGGGATCAAGCCCTGCATGGGGTTTCCTGCTCTGGGAGCCTGCTTCTCCCTCTGTTTGGTGGTCTCCGCTTGTGCTCTCTCTCTTTCTCTCTCTCTGGCAAATAAATAAAATCTTTTTAAAATGTTAAAAAAGAAAGAAAGAAGAAAAGAAAGAAACTGAAGATTATTTATTCAATTCTCATGTATTATATACCAGACATAGGATTTACACAAAGCTTACAATTGTATGGGGAGAAAAAAAATATTACACAATTAAGCTGGGCACGTGGAGAGGCACAGCCTCAGCCCAAAGAGAAACTATCCATTCTGCATTTCTCCACCAAGAGCCCGGAAAGCCTGCTGGGAGAGGTAACACTCAGTTCAATCTCGAAAGATGGTTATTATATTTCAGATGGAATATGACGAGTATTTACAAAGGTGGAAAGGGTATTTCAAAGAAATTGGTGCTTGAAACCACTGATGCACTCCGGAGCAGTACAGTAGTTCTGTAGGACTGAAACAATATTCAACGGATATTCGGGACTTAGGGATGCTGGGTAGTAAACTGCACTTTCTCTAGATAGAGGTTGCCTCATTAAATCCTCTCTCTACCTCTCCCGAGCTGGGTGACCTTGGGCAGGCTCTATAGAACCTCTTAAGCCCTCTCTGCAAAATGGGATTAAAGTAGAGCCTCTCCCACAGGGTTGTTATGGAGATTAAATGAGTTAATGCTTGCGAAGCATCAGAAACTCTTAACTCATAGTAAGTACAAGGTAAAGGCTGTAATCTACATGGGATGGGCAAAACTCTCGTAGTAAAAATTTTACTGGGGATTTGTTTCCTTAATTCCCATTCAGTGGACATGTATCCTAAAGACATTTCCCTCCTCCGTGAAGTCTCTTACTCATTCAGCGGTCTAGAGCAGCTTATCATCTGTTCTATAGTTAATTTTTCCTTTCGTCAGAAACCTCCTTTTTTAAATTATAATTTCTTTCTTTAGAATGTGCCTTGTTGCTTCTGAATTTCTGGCATTTCACTAGAATTACAGCAACAAATACGCTATTGTCAAATTCCAGTTCCCTAAAATCACTAAGCAAGCTGAGGGTAAAATACAGTTGAGCTTGTTGCTTATGGCTGTGAGGGAGAATACCAACTCCACAGACCATGGACCACGTGTCTGGGGCAGGAGGAAAAGGTGGAAAGTGATGTGAATTCCAGGTTTGGTTTTAGGCAGGTCTTCCAAAACAGGGGCTGATTAGGAGTGGGTGAAGATGACAAGACAACTATTGAGTATTGGCAGAAACAGCAAAGGCAAGAGATTCAAAGAACCTTAGAACGTGGATTGTCTACTGACCTTTCCATTGAAGAGTCGATGGGGAGTCTCTGTAAAGAATAATCAGGCCACTTTTGAAGCAAGAGTCTCCTGAAATGGTAAAGCCATGCCAAAACATGGGTACATCATGTGGGGATGAGGTTTCAAACTTCAGTCCGAGTTACGTGTGAAGGTGGGTTGTTTGGTTCTTTTCTCTATCAGCCAGACATTTTCTTATGCTTGAGTTTCAGGAGGCAGCTTGTTGCTGTGGTGGAAAGAATGGATTCTGAAGCCAAAATGGTGGTGTTTAAACTCAGGTTCCTCATTTTGCCCCTGCCATCTTGGCCAGGTTACTTTACCTCTTTGTGTGCTGATTCTTCATTTGCAAGGGGGAATGTTTATAATTGTGTTCAGTGATGGATTATTATGAGGGTTCAGTGAGTTAATAGGTACAAGTAAAGCTTTTAAAATAATGTGTGGCACATAGTGAGTACCAAGTAAATAACAGCTATTACTGATCTAAAATTAAAGACTAGGGCAATATTTTTTCATTCCTATCACAAATTATTTATACTCTATTTTTATGATTTTGTTCAAAGTATATATATATGTGTATATATATACACATATATAATGTATACATATTGTATACATAATGTATACATATTGTATACATAATGTATATATATTATAATACATACATATATAATATGTATACATTATATATATGTGTGTATATATATAAAATTACTTAAGCAGCAGGAGAAAGGAGTACTAATGCAAATCAAAATTGTTGGCTCACTTTTTTTTTTTTTTTTTAATTTTCTGGCAATTGTTTCAATTTTTCAATCGTAGGCATTTTCCGAATTTTTGTCCATAGTGTCCTCTAGGCTCTTATCCTCTAGCCTCTGGTCTGTAGCCTCTTTTTATTCTAAATCATCTCCACCCCAGCCAAGATCTCTGATCTGTTTCCCTTCATGGATGTGAACATTGGCTAACCCTCAAGGTCTCTGGCTCCTCTCGAGTGCCCCTCCCCCATACTTTGATTATACTCTCGCCCAAGACTCTGTTACCTACTATTATGTTCCTTGTCTCCATTCTCCCTCATTCTCCCACTTGCACACACTTGGAATTATATTTAAGTTCTCCTTGCTCTCATTTGGCCTTTGCCTACCAGGTTCCCTTCACACAATCCAGAAAATTGATAATCTATATTGGCCTCATAGTCTTAGCCTGACTCTATCCCCATGACTGTCTCTCTGGGTCAGATGCTTATCATCTCTTACATGAACTATTTCAATTGCTTTGCAATGGTTTCCCTGGATAAAATCTATTGCTTTTTATATTCATCTTCCACCCTGCTGCCAGATATTTCTTAATAAAATACAGATAATATCAAGTCACTTATCTGTTCAAAGAACTGCAGTGACTCACCATGGCTGTGTGACTAAAGGTCACAGTGGTATTTAGTATTCTCCAACACCTGGCTCTAACCCCACCTCCGGTCATATCCCCTTCTGTCTTTCAGTTATTGGTTCAGACTACGCAATCGCCCCCTACAGGTATGCCATTGCACAAATGTTCCTCACCTGAAATGACGATGCCTGCCTTTCTTCCACATTTCCATGTTTTGCTTATCCTTCCTACTGAAGATTTCACTTTTTCCTCGAGTTACCATAAAATGACTTCCTCCCTTACTTTCTCAAAATAATAGGCGGATTTGGGTTTGTAAATCCTGAAGCTCTTAGAATTTTTGATGTCCCAGAGAAGAAAAAGGGTAAGACACTATGAGTAAAAAATTGGGGTAAAAAAGTGAAATTTGTCAAAGTGAGAAAAGAAATCACAAGATCTTAAACATTTCTTAAACTGATGAAAACTGCAAAATACACAAATCGTGCAACATTATCTAATATTTTCATTAATGAACTGCCTGCCAGGTCTCTATAATACCAATGATAATATTTTATATAATAAATGTAATATTTACATATTGTGATATAGTTACATGTAAATATCATTCTATATTATAATATCTGTGAGGGGTAATAGTATATGTTATATTTGCTTCTATCAGAGTAGCGATTCAATTCAGTATTTCATCATGATTGATCAAAATATGTTTCAGATTACTAATAGCTGAGAATATCCTTCTGTTTAAAAACTTGTTACCATTGGGACGCCTGGGTGGCTCAGCTGGTTAAGCAGCTGCCTTCGGCTCAGGTCATGATCCCAGCATCCTGGGATCCAGTCCCACATCGGGGTCCTTGCTCAGCAGGGAGCCTGCTTCTTCCTCTGCCTCTGCCTGCCACTCTGCTTGTGCTCACTCTTGCTCTTCTCTCTCTCTCTCTGACAAATAAATAAATAAATAAAAATCTTAAAAAAAAAAAAAAACTTGTTACTATTATAAAAAATTATAGGACTATCAAATTCGAGGAAGTTCTATCAACTTTTTTTCATAAATGAGCTGGACTACTTTAAAAAATGTTCCATGGGCTAGATTCTGTCTCTAAACATTTCAACCAGTTGCCCCGCCCCTCCACACACATTGTTGGGGGGCACATGTTTGAGGATGCTTGATACTGCTGCTCAACTCTTATACCACACAATGGTGTCATGACCCTGGGGGAGTGCCCAGTGACAGAGGAATCCTTTTCCACCCAAGGACGCCCAGCCTAAGTTAATTCCATATGGAAGTAACCGCAAACAAGGTAACTATCATATCAAATTGATATTAAATATGCATCTGACTCAGCTTCTTCCTGACTGACTCCCCCTAACGCCCCTGGCCACCCCGGCTGCCCAAATGCAGGGTAAGACAATGAAGGGGAAAATTTCGACTATAAAGAGAGCCTGGAGTTCGACAATGGCTATTTAAATAGCTTACTTTCATTGCTGGGACTTGGCCCAAGGACTGATCCCTCAAAATAAGCCCCACATGTCTTCATTAGCTTCAACAATGTGCTGAGGACAGATTGATTTACCTCTAATAAAACTTTTGTTCTCTGCTGTGTTGTGTTGTGCTTAATTGTACACATGCATTGTGTGAGTGTGCTTTATTGATTGTTGGTGCTAACATGTCCAGTTCTCTGCTCGCCTGATGACTGGCAGTGAGTTTTAATTGTCTTTGAATCTTTCATGGTAGATGTACTCTGGATATCCAAAAATTATTTGTTGATTTAAATGGAATTAGTTTGAGAATAGCCAGGAGTCATATTGAAAATTACATCTCTTTCCTTCTTTACGCATTGGGATAAAGGTCAGAGATACAACAATACTAGCTAAAATTAATTTTAGGTACTTCTATATTTAAGAAACTAATTAGCTTTTGTAGAGATTAATTCCTGCAACAGTAAGATTACATCAAGCTGATTATGATATTTTGTTCATAAAAAAAATAAGTAACTGTCAAAGAAGGGTAAAAAAGTAAAACGTCTGAGTGAATAATTAAAGGGTCAGCATCCCCCTCTAATAATATTAATTAAAAGAAAGTATCTAAAACTAAAATATTTCCTTCAGGGAAACTACACATTAATCATATTTACGTTAAGTTGAACCATATGAAATTGCCACTAGTTTGCTGTTTTTATCATATGAAATGGCAATTTGGGACAATTCAACTCAACCTATTAATGCATTTGTTCTTGAGCTTTTAGTCGTAAAATCCAGAAAGAAAAAGTAATTTTTTTCCCCATACTCAGTCCTCAGATTGCCTTCAGAAATATCACAGATTGTATAAAGTAAGTATTCGGCTAGTGGTTATGTTTCATTTAGCCATGTTACTGTGAAAAGACAATAGCTATAAACAAAAGCAAATCTACTAAGGTACTTATTTGTAAGCTGTAATTCTCTATACTTTCACACAATGGGTAACTTCTTCACGTGATTTTAGACAAATGCTAGAGTGTAATATCTACATTTGAGCTTTATGTAGAGACAAGTTAAAAGCAAGACCTGCCAGAGTTACTATAACCAGATAATGCATTTTTTTCTCCAGAAATGCACACTCCAAATAGAGCATATGTTGTACACAGCTGTGGTACCATAACCTCTATTTTTCCCCACCATGTGTTCTCAAAAGACTTGTTTCATTTTCTCCCCATCAAAACTTAGCTTTAATTCATGTCAGATCTTGATTAACAATTTACATGAGATTTATAATTACTGGAATACAATAAAATATATAAATGGGACTTAAAAAATATTTTTTGACTCTGATTAATAAAGTTACATGTATATATACATATATACAGATATGTATATATACGTATATATGTACATATATACACATGTATATTATATATGTATATACATATATAGATATTATATATACATTTATACATATATACATATATGTACATATTATACATATATAGTTATAAATTTGGACACACAAATTTATATGGGACAGATTTATAAGGGACAAATTTATAAGGGACAGAAATCAACAGTAACTCTGAAGCTCAGAGATATCCAATGTTAATACTCTGATCTGAAACCTGCCAATACTTCTCTATGCATATATATATAAATTATGAAATTCAAATTTTAAAATAGCTTTATATGATATAATTCACATATCATCCAATTCACTCATCTAAAGCATAAATTTCAATTTTTTTTTTCATATGTATTTATTTTGAGAGAGAGAGAGAGAGCAGTTGGGGAGAGGGAAAGGCAGAGGAGAGAGAAAATCCCAAGCAGACTCTCTACTGAGTACAGAGCCCATTGTTGGGGTCGATCCCAGGACCCTGAGATCATGAACTGAGCCAAAATCAAGAGCCGGATGCTTAACGACTGGCCCAGGAACCCATAGATTTCTATGGTTTTTAACAAATAACAACAACCATCGCAAGAGTCCATTTTGGAAGATTTTCATCATCTGAGGGAAAAACTCCCAATGTTTAGCTGTCACCTTTCTTTCCCCTTCCTCCTTTCTTTTTCTACTTTCTCTCTAGGCTCTAGATAACTGCTCATCGACTTTCTATCTCTATAGGTTTTCCTGTTTTGAACTTTTATAGGAAGGAAACCAGAGAGTATGCGGGGTTTTGTAGCTGGCTTCTTTCACTTAGCATGATGTCTTCAAGGCTCATTCCTGTTGTAGCACGTGTCAGTGGTTCATCCTTTTTAATAATGTTTAATATTCCACACCATGTACATCACATTTGTTTACCCATTCATCTGTTGAAGGACATTTAAATTGTTTCCACCTTTTGGCTATAATGAATAATGTAGCAGTTTCTGCGTAGACACACGTTTTCATTTCTCTTGGGTACACACCTATGAGTGGGATCAATGGGTCATTTGGAAATCTTGTCTAATCATGTGAGAAGCTGTCAGACTATTCTCCCTGTGTTACTCAGCCATAGAGCAGGAGCACAACAAGTGTCATCTGAGATCCCACTGGGAATTCTCTCCACAACCACCTGTTTAAGGAAGTAGCAGTAGAGCCTGGCATTGGCCCTACTCCACAAGAAATGCCAACTGAGTTGGGAAGAAATCACTTCTCAGCACATAGAGAACGTCTGCCCCCCTCTACTCTTCTGTGGACCCTTCCTCTTGCCTCACTGACATTATATTATGTTGCCTGGATTGTAGATTTGTGTTCCTCTGCTTGTCATCTATCCCTGCTCCACAGCTCTGGCATCTGAAGCTCAATATTTTTAAAGTGTGTAGACATAGTCATGATGTTTATGAGGTGTCTGAAAATAGAGTAACAATAAAGTTAAAGGAGTTAATTTCAGTAAAAGAAACCACTCAAGAGAATTTCATTGGTGAAAGTTCAGCTTATACAACTATTGTATAAAAAACCTAAAATCACAGTAAAGATGATACCCCACAGCCCTCAAAATAGATCATAAAATATACATACAAATACACACAAATAAAATAGATCATTAAATGGCTGATACTATCAGAAATAGGTTGGAAGGTTCTTATAGTGTACATATAATGATATAAAAATTTAAATGTGTTTTGACTTGATCTGTGACATAAATTATTGTTATCATATATATCCAATGTTTTTTTTTTTTTCAAGTGGGATACTACAGCATCCTAAATCATTTTCCCCAAAATCCCAGAAAAAAACATACCATAATTCTTCTCTCCAGGAATAAAGGGTTATAACACAGTTTTTTCATAAATATAGAGTCAATATCAAAATGAATCACTTTTCCTATTTTCTGCAATTTCATTTTGTCCTGTCCAATGTAAGAACTAAAGGTTTGAACATTTGAAGTGTGGAGCAAATTTTAACATTTTAACTTAACATTCTGAGTATGTAAAAATTGAGTAATACTTCACTGGAGGGCTGACTACCTGAGGACTTTTCCTTTTCTTTCTCATATCATCCATGTTATTATATAACATTTTTTAGTGTATTTTTGAAATATTATTGAAAAACAACTAAAAGGAAACATATATGAAACAGGCAAGTAATTACCCATATTTAAAGAGAATTAAAGGGACGCCTTGGTGGCTTAGTTGGTTAAGCGGCTGCCTTCGGCTCAGGTCATGATCCCAGCATCCTGGGATCGAGCCCCACATCGGGCTCCTTGCTCGGCAGGGAGCCTGCTTCTCCCTCTGCCTCTAGCCTACCACTCTGTCTGCCTGTGCTTGCGCTCTGTATCTCTCTCTAACAAATAAATAAAAATCTTTAAAAAAAAAACAACATTAAAAAAAAAGAGAATTAAAAAACAAACAAACAAACAAGATGTCAGGTGGGATAATCCCACCACATGTGGAGCACTTGCACACTCGTAGGAAGAAAAAGAGACACTGTTTGATGGCAAATCCCAGGTGGGTCCATTCACAACTGTGTGCCCTTTAGGTAGCTTAAATTTCCTTGCCTCATTCACCTCATCTGTTAAATGGGATATCATTGTGAAGCACATCTACTTCCCAGGGCTTATAAGCAACAACAGAGAAAGAAGTCAATAAAAGTTAAGAAAAGTTAATATTAAGGACACTGGGGTGGCTCAGTCAGCTGGGTGTCTGCCTTCAGTGGAAGTCATGATCCTGGGTCCTGGGCTTGACCCAGGCTCGGGCTCCCTGCTCAGCAGGAACTCTGTTTCTCCCTCTCTGCCCCTTTGCCCACTTGTGCTTCCTTACTCTCTCTTTCAAATAAATAAGTAAAATCTTTTTAAAAAATAATAATAGGAGCACCTGGGTGGCTCAGTGGGTTAAGCCTCTGCCTTCAGCTCAGGTCATGATCCCAGGGTCCTGGGATCGAGCCCCACATCGGGCTCTCTGCTCAGCGGGAGCCTGCTTCCTCCTCTCTCTCTGCCTGCCTCTCTGCCTACTTGTGCTCTGTCAAATAAATAAATACAATCTTAAAAAATAATAATAATAATAAAGTAAACTTCAGACTTCAGAGCCAGTCTATTAGTGATACCAGAGTGAGTTGAATGAGAAACAGTATCTTCTCATAATCTAAGAACTTCTTTTTGTAAAAATACTATAGGAATTAAAAAATAAGTATGAATGTGCATTTTCATTACATATATCTGTGCACATGCACATTCCACATATAGTTTTTTATATATATAATTTTCATACATATCCAAAATAGTAGGGAATGGAGGATGAGACTCCAAACGTTCAACTGAATTTTTAAAAACTTGATGTGTGAGTGATTGATTCATGCTAACTGGTTTTTACTCTGAAGTTTGATTATAACCATTTCAGGGTTTCACAATGATGAGAATACATGAATGCCACTGAACTGTATATCTAAAGGTGGTTAAAATGGTAATTTTTATGTTATGTGTATTTTACCACAATTTAACAAAATAAACAATGAGAAGGTTTAGGAGAGGCTTTAATCTGATGGTGAGCCACAGAAGCCCAGGGGCCCGTGGGTGAAGGGGACACATGGGACTCTGACACCTAATCCGAGAAAGGACTGCACAACTAGGGCATTTGGGGCCCCACTTTGCAAGTGGATACAGGTTGCCCTTTAAGGTCTTTTTCTCTCTCATCTCTCTGGTATGTTTTCTGCTTCCTTTGGGATCACACCCAGTGGTAAGCCTACACTGACTAATTGTTAGCTGATTGTTCTCTTGTTTTCCCCTGGTTCTCTCTGACAGACGGGCCATCCTATGGTTTATCTTGTTCTAACATAACTACCAGCATCATCTTAATTACTTATCAAAATTTCCATCATTTTCAAATGCCCCATGAGACATGAACTGCCCCACCTCCTCTGCTTCACATCGTCAACCCCTTTGGTCAGGATTTAGGAGCTCCCCATTCTGACAGCCTTCCAAACTTTCTCCCTGGGAAACCTCCGAGCCACTGGTCTGGATCCTTGGGTGGGCTCAAAAGCAGAGTTTCCCCGCTTAGCTCCCCCATTGTGGAACTTCCTCCTAGTGAGTGATCTGGAGTGGAGGTAATGGGGAGGAGGGAGACGTATTCAGGGTCTGTTCTGCCTGCAGAGATGCCTCCAACCAATCAGCTTAGAGTGGTCTGATTAACCCCTTCAGGACCAGCCAGTAGAACCCGCTGCTGCTGATGCACTCCCGGTGAGACTCCAGGAATTGCTTTTAGGCAGAGTATTCTTGCCCTTGGCCTGTCCCTAAAGCAGTCTGCTCTCAGTAGCTGGTCATAGCAGGGGAAATGCAGAGGGTGCTGCCCCTGTCAGGCTCACATCCCTCTCTCCCAGGTGGGACAGGCACAAGATGTTTGAATCTTGTGAGTCCTCTGTTCCAACCATGTGGAAATCGACCTTCTCCTTCTGCGCAACCTTGTTTCCCTCAGCCTTGGAGGAGCTGGCTTCTGAGCACGCCTCCCAGTAAGCCCCAGTTACCTGCCAGTCCCATGCGTGGAGGTTTTGGCTTACCTAACCCTGAAATGTGGAAGAAACACAACCCTCACGTACTGTTTGGATATCCAAACTCAAAAAGATGGTTCTCCTGCAATGTCTTTGTTCTCAAGTGACCCCAGTCTTTATATGAACCTATTTGCTTACTTCTTTGCAGATTCATTGTAATGAACATTATTGGAATCACTTTTATAAAACTCAATCCTCCATTAACCAGAATTTTATTAAATAAATTTTCGTTTGGGAGTTTCAGCTTGTGCTTTATTCCTCAGCATCTTGTGGATGCTTATGCTGACACTTCTAGAACCCAAATAATTTTCCCTCTCTCATCCTTGCTCTGTTCAGGAGGGGAAACAATTATAAAGGTGACCAAAACCACATGAAATCATATTTGAAACATGAAACACAATAAAATTACATGTACGGGTTTACAAAAGCATTATCTTGCCTTGAACAAATTAACTTTATCATTGTTAAAAAAATCTAAGTTTTAGTCTGAGCGACCTGTCATCAATTGAAGTAAATTTTGTCAGTTAGAAAAACCTGTTTCTTGCTGTTTTATGGAACAGATGAAGCAGGAAATAATTAATCTCAGCATCACGCCATTGGCAGTTTCAGAAGTAGACACAACAGAAAATGTCTGAATAGCTAATACTTTGGGGATGATTCAAAACTGCCTTTAAAGTCTGCCTTGTATTACAGTGTGAAAACAGTGGGCATGTTACCCCTGCAAGTAAAGGGAGGGAGCGCGGGGGTGGGGAGTGAGAGCGGATGTATCTTCTGTGGTACAAATTGATGCCTTCTTTATATACTAGGTTCACGCACCAAGGCATTCCACAAGGGCTTCTCCATGCAGAGTCATCATCTGTTCTAATGAAAAGAGATACAGACTAAGAGAACATAAACCCTGTATTAGTAGGAAGGCTTTGGGAAATGGTACCCACTTCCTAAGTAGCGCTTAGTTGAAGAGAACAGATAAAAAAGAATAACAAAGAAAAGACTCAGATTGTTCAATCAGGCTGATTTGAAATAGTTTCTGTAAAACATGTCTTAAAGGTCAGAGAAAGATGGGAGTGGGTCTCCCAGCACTGGGAGAACATTTAGTGTCCATCCTTCTTGGACTTTGGGGAAAGCATTAAAAGGAAGGGCTGCCCTAAGGCCACAGCCCAAAGCGGAAGAGAGGGCAGCGGTAACCCGGGAAAGGGAGAGCTGTCGGTGGGCCACGGGTGCTCCACTGCCTCCCGCTGTGGGCGACGGCTGTGGCCCCGTTCAGCCTGCTGGGATTCATGAGCTGTCTGTTTTCCTGTCTGCTTACCCATCTGTGCAAATGGGATTCAGTGTGATCTTAAGTCTGTCTGAAAATGAAATTCAGTTGCAAGGTAAGAACTGTTAATAGAAGTGAACAAATGGAATAAAAAGGTGTTGATATGTTAAATTGTAAGCTGACTTCACACGGATATCTCTTTCTAATGGGAGAGTAACCTGTGACTACAAGGACTCTCCTGTAACAGCATTTTCGTAGGGCGAGTTGACCTTCCTGCGGCTCAGGACGAGGAGGTTTTATGCAGAACCACAGGCACCTCAGGGCACAGTCAAGGTGACAGAACGCTTAGTAGGTATTAGGCTGTGTACTTTTTCCTTTTTCAACTCAGGGAACATATTTTGAGTAGTATCTTCCCTCCCATAGACAATCCTATTATTTCAAGCACCAAAAAAGGCTTCCTTTATTTTGTTGTCGTATCTTAAGTCGTATCCTCCATCAGACTAGCTACAGCTGAGTCCAGCGCCAGCTGTTACCAACTACCACCTCTACTGGAAGTAGCAGAGGGTCTTTTCAAGTCTATCCTGGGCAGCTGCGGGACAATTCCAGCACAGTACTGGTCAAGGCTAAAGACCCTCCTTTTTATTTATTTATGGAGAAGAAAAAAAAAAAGCAATGAAAAAACAAAGGTTCACATATCTAACAGGCTGCCTAAATAAAACTTGTATTAGTTGAAACAAATTAAACAATTTAGAGGCTAATTACATGTGAGAGTTTTGCTAAGAATCACACCACAAACTTGACGGAGGCCAACCAACTTATGTCCACTTTGCTAGCGTAACAAACATCTCCATGAACCGAACTCATTGTGTCTTTTTGAAGGTGTACATTTTTTAGGTCTTATAAATAAAATGAATATTAATATTTAAAAGAGCAGCAGGAGCTTATATTTGATTGTGTAGAGGAGCAGCAAAATGAATATTTAATACGGTGTCCACTTAGGGTACTCTAAATATAATTACTGGCATTTGTCCAACCAAAGGAAAAAAGTGGGGGAGGAAACTACATACTGCTTATTTTAATTAGGTGAAATTATGTGGTTCAATAAAGCATGACAGCCTGCATAATGAGAGGAGAGACCCATGTTTATGGGAGAATTATTGGTGACAAAAATGTTGGCAGTATGCATGTTTTACTGAGGCGGCTGAAAGCCACTGTTTCATCTTCTCATTCATAATTTCCTGTAATGCCTTTTTAAAATAAACTGATATCAAGCCGGAGGGAGAAAAAGGGGAAATGTTTGTTTTCTGTGCTTAACAAAGATGAAGATAATATGTTTAGAGTATTTTGAAGATGATCTAAAAAGTTGCCAATGAGGATTGGTTTCCTGTTCTGCCTCGCCCTGCCCCCAGCCTCCCCCTGCCTCTCCAGCCTCCCTCTCCACCACCTTCCCCATTCTCCATAGTTTTCTCTTTCTGAACCTCTGTTTGATTCTTTCATTTGCATTAGATACATATGGATATATAGTATATGAATATACAGATATATATACTTGTTTTTCCTATTTTTGAAAGAACAGATAAAGCATTTGAAAAAGACAAAATGAAACAGAAGGAAGAGATTAAAAAGTGGAATGATTATCACTGCATATTTCTTTCTTCTTTCCTTATCTTTGTTTAGAGAAAGACAGAGTACTTAGTTCATAGATAGCCTTCTATAAAAATTTTAGTTAAAATTATATTTATGTTAAACTGCATGTCATAGAGGTAGCTTGATTTGATATTATTGAAATTATAAGGGAAGGAAACATTTTTTTTTTTTCACCAATTGCTAGCCTATACAGCATATTGACTTAAAAATATAGTGTACATCTGGGGCACCTGGGTGGCTCAGTGGGTTAAGCATCTGTCCTCAGCTCAGGTCATGTTCTCAGGGTCCTGGGATCAAGTCCTGCATCGGGCTCCATGCTCGACAAGGAGCCTGCTTCCTCCTCTCTCTCTATCTGCCTGCCTCTCTGCCTATTTGTGATCTCTGTCTGTCAAATAAATAACTAAAATCTTTAAAAAATATATAGTATATATCTAAATATAATGCCATAGGCTAAAACATGAATATTGATGAGTCCTGTTGTTTAGAAACTCCTGTTTGGCAAAATCATCATAAATAGCATTTCAAAAACATTAAACAAACTAAAGAAAAAATAACAAAGGTAAAAATATTAGTTATATAATTAATATGTAAATATTTTCAAAATCAGGAAAATAATTGCATTAATAGAAATTTTAAAATATTAACATGTAAATCATAAACAAAAAACTCCAAAGATCCAATAACTGATACAAATGGTTATATCCCATTATTCAAGAAATATAAGTCAAAATACCCAATACATAAAATGTTTATCTAACATATATGCAAAATTGAATTTAAGACACACAGTATTTGGTGCCGTTAGGATTTTGGACAAATAAATGGTCATTTTTCCCCAATACATATTAAAGCATAAATTATGTTAACTTTTCAGAAGCAATTTGGTAATGTACAATAAGTATTTTTAATAAGTGATTATTTGTGTTCATAACACTTTAAAGAATTTGTCCTTTGGGATTAATAATCATATAATTCATCATTAGGGTCTTCTTTCTTTATAGTATTGTGTACAAGGCTAAAAAACAAAAGCAACCAAAAAGAAATTAGTTTTAAAAATTAGGATTTTCTGGGGCGCCTGGGTGGCTCAGTGGGTTAAAGCCTCTGCCTTCGGCTCAGGTCATGATCCCAGGGTCCTGGGATAGAGCCCTGCATCAGGCTCTCTAGAGCCTGCTTCCTCCCCTCTCTCTCTGCCTGCCTCTCTGCCTGCTTGTGATCTTTGTCTGTCAAATAAATAAATAAAATCTTTAAAAATAAATAAATAAATAAAAATAAAAATTAGGATTTTCTAACATGATGTTATAAAAATGATTCCATTTGCTTTGAGGAGAAATGTTTCAAAATATATTGCTAAATATAAAAATCTGGCTATAACAAGTGTGTGTATTAGAGACTTTTTTTGTTTTGTTTTGTTTTATAAAAGACCTAAATTGTATATTTTTCCATTGTTTGTGGGTGGTGAAATTGTTTTGTTTTTTTTTTTTATTTTCCAAATAAATTTTATGTGATAACTTTTAGTTTTCCCTCATTTATTTATTTTTTAATTAAGAAAAAGATGACTTGGAATGCCTGGCTGGCTCAGTCAGTTGAGCATCTGCCCTCAGTTCAGGTCATGATCCCGGAACCCTGGGATGGAGCCCCACATCAGGTTCCTGCTCCGTGAGGGGTCTGCTTATCCATTTCCCTCTGTGATCTCTCTCACTTTCACTCTCTCTCTCAAATAAATAAATAAAATATTTTTAAAAAGTTAAAAAAATGCACAAGAAAAGATAAAATTATCTTAAAGATGAGGTAAATTCCAAGACATTCAAGAACTGAATATAGTCAAAAGATAATTTTCCAATGATCTTTGAGAACACTAGGAAAACAACTAAGAGGGTAAGAATGTGATAAAGGAAGAAAGACTCCAGAAGTTTAAGGAGAACATAGTGAAAATCAAAAGACAGACAAAGGAGGGAAGTGATTTCTGTGATTTACATTCCTGGGAGATAAGAACAAAACAATAGCACAGAACTAGTACTTACATCACACTCTAAGAAAACTCTCTAGAAATAAGACCAGAATCAAGACATTGGAAGGACCTCCAATGTGCATGGGAAATTTAACTCCTATCAAGAAACTCGAAGACAAATTCTCATAAAGCCATTCGATTTCAAAGATAGAAAGTCTTTAAGTATTTGTAAGATTACACTTTGAGTTTAAAATCTCACGGCAGATGAAGAAGTTCTGAGGAAAATGAGTAACAACAGAAACACAAACCAATTTGTCTTCCAGTGGTAAGTGCAGGGTCCTTCCTGGAGGCCTTGGTGTCCTTCTCCATTTATTACAACCCAATGTGATAGGATAGGATAATATTTGAATGATAGTCTCATGTTAAGAAACTTACACATTTCTATTCAATTCATTCACATTTCTTATCTAAGAAACACCTAAAACTAATCTGTGGTGGTATTAAGTATTGAAATGTTAGAAATAGCAAATATAGTAAATATCATCTTACTATTTTCAATACTTCAACCTTTGTTTTTAATTGAGATGCAATATGGTATAAAGTTACAAAATTCTTGAGAATTTAAGATTTAAAATATTCAAAATCTATACAGAAGATTGGTGATGTTAAAATAACCTTTTTTAAAAAAGATCTTATTTATTTGACAGAGAAATACAAAGCGAGAGAGGGAACACAAGCAGAAGAATGGGACAAGGGGAAGCAGGCTTCTTTTCGAGCAGAGAGCCTGATGTGGGGCTCAATCCCAGAACCCTGAGATCATGACCTGAGCTGAAGGCAGAGGCTTAATGACTGAGCCACTCAGATACCCCCAAATTACCTGTTTTCTGTTGAAGTAAGATGTATCCCAGAGTATCATTGTGTTGAGGTGGGAAGGGGTTATACTAGAAAGCCTAATGAGCTCAGAAGACTAACAAGGTAAGGGAACCTTCAACAGGATTTTCCCAAACATCTCTTTCCTGAGTATACATTCTGCTTCTTATCAAAAGGCAAACCATCTTCCAACATATTCTACAGATCTGTATATAAGTTGATTATTCAGCTGGTATTTGTTATTAATACCAATCATAATTAAATAACAATACAGGTATTAACCCATCCCAAAATAGGGCATTCCATGAAGACTTTAGTAAGCCAAAATGGCAGAAAGTAAAGGAGTAATTATTGTTCATTTACATGGAAAATGAGCATTCCTAGATCCCAACCACCCACCTCTCTTAGGCTTTTCTGATGCTTTAGGATACACCTTGTTAATGGATACACAAAATAAATTATAATAAAGCATAGATGCTCACAGGCAAGGTTCAAAGACAGGCAGCTAAATGTTGAGTGTTCTGAGGAGAAGCACTTGTCAGGGCCATTCTTGCTGCTTGTGGTGAACATAGCCTCTATGAGGGCTTATGGCAAAGCAAAGGCTGAACACTCTGTTTTTCACCTTTTTTGTAAAAGCAAAAATCCTTTTTGGACTTCTTTCAGTTATCAAGAATAGGAATTATTATTATTATTTTTTTAGAGATAATGTGCACATGCATACACGCATGACTGGGGCAGGAAGTGAAACTGAGAGGGA
The DNA here is from genome assembly GCF_022355385.1 of Mustela nigripes. NCBI lineage: Eukaryota > Metazoa > Chordata > Mammalia > Carnivora > Mustelidae > Mustela > Mustela nigripes. The sequence goes on along the minus strand of NC_081571.1, from coordinate 77,944,644 downwards.
GAGAGAATCTTAAGCAGGCTCCATGAGCTGGTTGGGGGAGGCCAGCAACCTCACAATCCTGAGATCACGACCTGAGCTGAAATCAAGAGTCAAACACTCAGCCAAATGGGTTACGCAGACACCCTGCAAAGACAGGAATTAATGTAGGTTTTTCATAAAAGTGAATTGGCATAATACAAACTTTTAAGAAGTAGGGGATAACTGTAAAGGGAAAATATTCCATAATAAATAACAGCAAATGATTCATCCATCAACTGAACTACAGTTAATATTCACAAAGCAGGAATGAGAGAAAGTATAAATGAAATAAAGCTAATTTTGACTTGAACCATTTGGAATTCTATTGCAGTTTCTGTACAATATTTAATGTCCTCATTATGTTATTGGGCACATAATTTGAATTAATTTATAAGAGAAAATCAAATTAGATTTTTTAATTGTCTAAATTTACTGTCCATGCTGTTATTTTAAAGTAACAATACAGGCTATTGACATTATTCAACATTTTCTAGACAATATTACTATAACTTCTACATTATCAACCTACCAACTACCTATCATCTCTAGTGGGGGGGGGGGATCATCTATCCTCCCCATCTATCCTGCCCACTGAGCTACCTACATTCATGTAAACTTTCATATGTACATTTACTTAATTTTAAAATATTACAACTGTCTAGGAGGTTAATTTTGCAATATAATGAAAAATTCATGTCAAAGTAAAGTATGACACTCATGTACAATTTTACAACCAACCCAGCTAACCTGATCTCTGGATTACTACTGTTTTATACTAATTACTTCTTTACTATTAGAAGCATAATTTTACGTTTAGGACGTTAGAAGTCCTAAGTCATATTTTTGAGCTCAACATTAACTTAGAGTTTTGCAAGGAAACTTGAGGTTTTACTAAGCTTCTCTAGGAAGCCATCTGAAAAAGTTATCAAAGTGACCAACTTCATGAACCTGTTCCTTGACCTCACAGGTATCACAAGAGATGAGAAGCTAGAAATAAATGTGACAACTAGAACTTCTATTTTACTAAAATTTCCATGTTTGAAGTGTGACCTCAGTGATAGGGATAGTGTGGCATGTGTCCAAACTACTTCAAAGAGAAGCCAGCCTATTACTCCTTTCATCACAAAATTCTTTATTGTGGGTGGGTGTCAACTTCTCAGATCTTGGAAACTACAAAGAAATCTCGAACATTTCACTCTATTTAAGTTCCACTAGAAGAAGAGCAGTGCCTGACTTCACGCCCCATGATGGCATTGACGGTCATCATCTTTCCCACTACTGTGTCTCTGGCCTTCCCCATCCTTCCTAGAACATAATGAAGAAGCACCACAAATATTTGTAATAGAAGAATCCGCTCCTTCTTTTTTACTGTACACATACATATTCAAACTGTAATTTAAAATATAAAACAATGGCCTGCCAGATAATAATTACAAAATATTTACTCTCATTTGGCCAGTGCATAAATAAAAGACTAGGATTCATACGGCAGATGAATTTTTCTTTTATATCATGCTTAAAACCAAGCATATTGAGAGCTATCAATAATTTTCCTTCCTCGTAATTATTGCTACTAATTAAAAAAACAAAAGCAAAAAAACAAAAAACAAACAAACAAAAAACCTTACCACATCAATCATAGGTAATGGCACAACGAATTGATGGGAAACGCTTTTCTAAAAATGCTGTTGTGCAATTCATTTGATTGGACTAATTATCCCTATTTTCCTTGACCACTTCCTCGTTAATTCCTACCTAATGGGAATGACAATTATTGTGAGAAAGGAAAGGTTTCGCTGCTGGTCTTGTGCCCAACTCAACTGATAGAAATCTGGCAGTTTCAGCACCAAAGAGATCTGTACCAGCAACCACTCCCTGGCTTTTAGTGGTGAGGAAGCCAAAACTCGACAAGAGAAGGTTTCCACATGACACCCAGGTTCAAGTGTTAGCAGATTTCAGTTCCTGTGCTTATTTTTGGTTCAGAATAGATGAAAGGGAACATGCAGCAAAACAATGCAAAGAATCAGAATCGGGCATTTTAGATGAATGTGCTACTCTCTGGTATTTCTGATAGCCATGCTTAACATTTGTTTCTTGACCTGACCTCGCCTGGCCCAGGGCGGAGATTCTTAGCAGTTCAGGATTTCAAGGGGGTTGGCCCTCCCTCAAGGGTCCTCCGAGGTCCCTCTGGGAGAGAAGTTCATTCAAGAGTTCCGAGAACAAGAGCCTATTCATAATAACCTCAATTCCCACGGGGTCAATATGCAACTGGGAGTCTCCAGTGGTCCTTGGCTTGCCTGGCTAGCAGCTGTGGCCAGGAGCTGCCCTGAAACCAAGCTAAACTATCCTCAGTGTCTGTCTTTGAATGACAGCGGCAAGAGGATATTTTCTGATAATTGGCTTTTTGAGCAACCAGACCCAAGAGCCCTGACTCTTGAACAAATAAAGCCTTGTCAGGATTAAACCTCGATCAGTAATTCATAAGAAATTTCTGTCAAGTTTGCGTGTGTGGTTTCGATAGGACAAAAGAACATTAATTCCCTGACTACAAGACCTCGTATGCTTTAACTTTATTCTTATATTATACTTTTCTTTAAAAAAAAAGGTAAATTACCATCTTTCCAACAAATATATTTATGGTCTGCCATGAGATTCATGCATAGGAATTGAAAATTACCATGAAGCTGATGGCATTCTGTAAATTGATTGAGAATTTCTCCATTTCTTTAGTGCTCTTGCAGCCAGAGAGGTTTTGATGTAGGTCAAAATATGGTATAAAAAGGGCATGAGGAGGAAACCAATCAAGTGGTCTGGTTAGATTAAAAACAATGTTCACATTAGCAAAACCAAAGGTAGAATGTTTCAAATAAAAAGTGAAAACCAGCCCAAAAGGCTTAACTTAAAGTCTACTACACAGCCTTAGTAGGGAGCTAAATGTGTTGTAGTCACATCTATTTGAATGTCTATGATTTATTATAAACATACATGTTTTATGCATTATGAAAGGTTCCTTTGATCTCTCCTGAAAACCACAAGCCCTTACTGATGACTGCTTTAGCTTGACAGTTTTTTGGAGAAAATCCATTAAGGCACAGAGAAAAATCACATGCTATCATTTTGAGATAATTTATTTTGGGAAAAAAAAAAGTTCTGCGTAAGATAGTTTGAGAATTTAAATAGAGTCTCTCTTTTCTTTCTTTCTTTCTTTCTTTCAAAAGATTTTATTTATTGATTTGAGAGAAAGAGAATACAAGCCAGAGCCAGAGGCAGCAGGAGAGAGAGAAGCAGACTTTCCACTGAGCAGGGAGCCCCAAAAGGGACTTGATCTCAGAACCTGGGATCGTGACCTGAGCTAAAGGCAGACACTTAATGGACTGAACCACCTAGGAGCCCCTAAATAAGGACTTCCTATAATGCTATTTGTTGCTTTTAATTGTGTGTGTTGGTCTCAAACTTTTGCAAAATCAATATTTATCAGTGATTACTGCTAAATATTTAAAACTTCAGTAGTACACACTCAGTGCTGACATAGGCTTTTTGTTTTTGCTTTTTTCAGTACATTAGCTTTTACAAGTAATAGTATTGTTCAAGTACTTCTTCATTTATCTAAAACAAGCAAACAATCAAAACAGGGTCTCTAGTCCTTCTCTCCTATCACATACACTGTATATCGTTCATTCAGTGATTTCCTATAGCTAAAGACCTCTGTATAGGCCAGATTTCCACACATGGGCCTGGGCACCTCTTTATGCCATGCCATGTTCCTAGACCTAGAATAGTGCCTGACATTTAAAGCTGCTCAAATAAGATTTGTTAAATGAACAAATATCTAACCTTCTGTATTAACAAAATAATGACAAGGATTATTGATCACTGCAGATGACAATGAAAGACTGAGATGGTCTTGGGAAGACTCAGAAAAGTGTGGGTAAGCACATCACCCTTACAACTGAATTCAGTTTATAGTGTAGGATTCGAACAATCTGTCTTTTCAGGCCTATGTTGATATAGTCATATATGAAAAATATTTCTGAGAAGGTAAGAATAATGGTGTAGGCACAAACCATTTCTAAATTCCAAGCAAGTTTTCAGGCTTTTAAGCTGCATAAATACATGCAGTTTGGGAAAAAAAAATAATGTATGAGTGAATGAGTTTGAATGTCATTTCATTTCATGTAAACAAACTTTGATCTCAATGGTAGACTATAGCCAAATAAATTCCTATATCCACCATGAAACCCATACTAAGACCTTGCCAAAACAGAATCCCCATGACTCTCCTTAATTAATTGATTCCACTAGCTGTTAGCATCTGTCATTTAGAGGTTAGAGAAGAAAACAAAAATTGAGTGTTTTCCACGTTCTAGTTACCGTCACATGGGTTATTTAATTAAATTCCCACAATGACCCATGTGGGATGCAACCAATTCTGAAAAAGGAAACTCACCTTTACTGATCATATTATAAGGACAAGCACACTCTTCAGGATATTATATGCATGTAGAGGGAGGGAAGGAAAAGAGGGGAGATGAAGGGGCACAGGGCTGGGGAGGATAGTGAGAAGAGAGGTCAGAAGGGAACAGGGATGGGGAAGTAATGTACGGGAGAGAAATACAAAGAGAAGAAGGGTAAAGTGCTTGGAGGCGGGGTCTGCCCTGAATATGAGTTTGTCTGTAGATTAGAACCAGGGACAAGGGATAGCCTTAACTTCTTGCAACCTAAACTGGGATAGTGAGCATAAAGCGATTAATAGAGATGATACACCCCAGCAGATATTGGTGAAGCACCTAAGAGCGTAAAAAGGAGAGAATTGTTGGAGGTATCAGTACATCCCTCCGGACCCTGAGGCTGTCCCTCCATTGACCAGTGGTAGCACAGAATCTAGGACTTAGACTTTCATCCTGAGCAGCAGAGCTGGAGCCCTTCCTGACATGACTCACAGCAATGCTGTAGAATAAATTTCATAGTCCTCACTCTGCTGATAAGAAAATTAATTCTCTATAGGAGTAAAAGCATTGCTAATCATGGACTATAAACACACCTAAGGTATTGATTGCAAAGTCTGAGGTCGAGAGGAGTGTTTTGTAGAGAAAGTTCAGGTCACATGTATGCCAGGGTGTTGGCAGCTTCTGGGGCCAGCATATAATATCACAGTGGAACTTAAATAAGCAGGTATTATGATGGGTAGTGTGAGTTTTACATTGCTGAGAAGAGACTACCCCAAGCTGAGTGGCTAAAACAGCAAACACTGATCATCTTATAGTTACTGAGGTCAGTGACTGGGCGAAGTTCAAATAGGATTTCAGCCCACAGCCTCATGAGGCTGCAATCAAGGTCTCACTGTGGCTATGATCTCATCTGAGGCTAGTGTCTTCTTCCTAGCTTACTGGCCATTGGCATAATTGATTATCTTGTGGTTACAGGACTGAGGCCCTCAGCTTCCACAAACATCCACTATTCTCTGCCTTGTGGCTCCTCCACACCACACATTTTGCCTTTTTAAGCCAGCAGCAGAGTGTCTCTCTTGTTTGGTCTCTGACCTCTTAGGCATCTTTTGAAGGACTCACCTGATTAAGCCAAACCCACCCAGGATAGTCTCTCTTTTGATGAACATCGAGTCCACTGAGTAAGGGCCTTGGAACAGTTGCAAACTTCTCTCAAATTTGCCACAGAAGGTAATATGACCAGGAGAGTGATATCTCCTCCTGCCTTTGCCAAAATCTTTTGGTTAGAAGCAGGTTAAATCTCCTGCCTGTACTCAGAGAAAGGATAGTATACAGGTGTGACACACGGGGGGATTGTCTGAGAACCCTACAAGGTATGCAGTACACACACTGTTAAACTCTCACATCCCCTGCCTCATCCAAAGGTACATGTGAGTTAACAGAAGGCTAGCTCCTACCAATGTGGTAAAAGTACAACTACATGAGTGAATTTCTTAAAATTAAAAGATCTTGAAAAAAATTGGTGATTTTTTTAAAACCTCCATAAAGAGTTGTCTATTCTTATCATCTGTGATCTAGCAGTCAATACAAAGTAATAATTTGGGGAGAGGAGGAGGGAGATACTTTGTCTAAAGGAAACCTTGCTTCGGTTCTTACAGTTATACTTTGGCTTTCAAAATTTCACAGAGATCAGGTAATTCCATCTCCATGCTTCCTACTGAAAGAGTGAATCACACATCAAGCGTGTCTCCTGAACTCTTGTTGGAAACTCAGAATCTTGTAGGAAGACCTGGGGGAGTTTTTGTACCTTAATGTTTGAGAAGTGCTATCTGCAAAGTCTTGCTTTAGGTTTACATATTCACTCAGGCATCTGTGTCTTTCAATATTCTTTCCTTTACTTATTGATTTAAAATAGAATATATAGCAAATTTTTTTAAGTTCCTTTTAGACATTTAATGATATCTACATAAACCTTCTTGAATAAGTTCTGAATCACAGAAGTGGGAAATGGGAGAATAGAGAGATAAGCATGCTTCTTTTTTTCTCTTTTTCCTCCTATTTTGACCACAACACTCAAGAGATGTCATAGGACCTCATTTCATTCTCCTCTAAGCAGAGATAGATAATGTTTAGATTAAGCTATAAAGTTGAACTGGAAATGCCATACTAACCAGAGGATAATTGGATGAATTGAAGAACATTTTCTGGTTGCTGAGTTAGTCTTTTCAACTTCTTTAGTCAATAAGAGAAAAATAAGAAAACATGACAGTATAATACCATATATCTTTGTTACCACTGCAAAGGAATCGATACTTCAGTGGGCCCAGCAGAAGTTAGGAGTCTCCCATGATGGGGCACACTGCAATTATTTGAAGTTAAAATTCAAAAGACATCTTTGCATTAAGAAATTCCTCTAAAGCTACAGAAAAAAATTATCTATTAAGTATACTAAAGATTCAGAGTTTACAGTTCTATGAGCCATTAAGTTCAATAAAAAATTTATACCAAAAAAGGAAATGGAGGGAGAGAACTTCATTTAAGAATAATTCTTCCTACATTTGATATTTGCCAAAGAAATAACGATTTTTGTTTTAATATCATCTCAACCAATTATATTCAAAATTACTAAGTGTTCAACATAATAGTTTTTACCTTTATATTTTTGAAGGTAAGATACTCAAAATCACCTATGTTCCAAAAGAAACAAAAAGGAAGAAAGAAAACCCTATTTGGTTTCATCAGGCGCTTTAACTGTCTGCTTTGCCTGGAGCTAATCTGGATTATAAAGTTCGAACATGTCTGGTTTTTGTTGGTTTGTTTTGTTTTGTTTTTGTTTGTTTTTCTTTTCTCCCAAACACCTTTGAATTAAAAATCCACCATTGGTTGGCTGTGTCTTTGGGCAAATTATTCAAACTGCTTCAACCTTAGTTTCATGAGGTAAAATATTGGTAAACCCTTAGATAGTTAAGATGGTAAAATGGACCATCTATGTAAAGCAATTAATGCAGTGCTCGTCAACTAGCTGGCACTCAGTAAGCCTTGCTGTTGCTGTTGTTACCGACTTGTGGGTGCAAGTTTCAAAACTTCTCTTGGATTCCTTTCAAGGCACTTTAAAAACAAGCTGTTAGAGATCTTTCTTCTTCATTAATATCTGGGGCAATAATATGGTTTAGGGCTCTGATGCACACTAACCAAATCCCTTGATGTTGGCATACTGAATGGAGCTCACTCAAGTTCTCCTTTCTTGTGTCGTGAAACTCAAGTGGTATCAGTTGTTAACTGAAGTGATAATCCAGGTCATTGACTCACTTCTGTATTCTCCCTCAATTTCACTTGACTAAGAAAATTTTTAAGTAAAAGCAAAAACAAATATTATTGAGTCATATTGTGAACAGTGAACAGTGAACAATAACTGTAATAAGTTAGAACAATTATGACTTCTCCAACAATTTCAATCTCACTATTCCTACATAAAATATAAAAACACAGCCAGTTTTTCTAAATTAGTTTGGTCTGGTTTTGACCAAATATTATCCTGGTCTAACAGATGTTTATTGTATAATCTCAGCATTTATAAGAGATTTCAAGATGTAACAGAAGTTTAGATATAATTTCTGCCCTATGATATGTAACACCCAAAGAAGATCTAATTAATACGAAATGCCATGTCCAGATCCAGTTGACGTATCTGAAAAGATGCAGAGGCTGTAGCTAGTCATTGGGAATTGCTGGTTCTGTAAAATCATAATTATTTGACATTGGAGACCATGCACTGCCATTCCCTGATAGAAGAATGTCTAAAACAGAGAAGACAGAGGATATGTCATTAGTGGAACACAAGAAGAGATTTGCTTCTCAGTCTTTTCCCAGTAATGTTCTTACTGATCATGGTGGTTCAGAACTTGTGTTCTTCACATGGGCTCTTGCACTACAAAAACTGTTATTCCTAACCCCCTTGCTTGGAATTTCTCAAGTGGTTTTCTTTTCTTTCTTTTTCTTCTTCCTTTTCTTCTTCTTCTTTTCCTTCTTCTTCTTCTTCTTCTTCTTCTTCTTCTTCTTCTTCTTCTTCTTCTTC